>NC_140811.1:11485000-11660000 GCF_050613455.1 Vespa mandarinia | reverse complement strand
ATTTATATACATATTTTTTACCAACATATTTTTTACATTGACTTAAAAGAGGCACACACACACACACACAGTAAAACAAAAGTTGGAATAATTTCAAATGCATTCGTCGCAATAAAATCAGAAATCGGTTTCTATAAGGATGAAAATAGACGAACGTATTTATTTTCATTATTCATACAATACTCTTAAATACACTGCATTATTGTATTGATCGTTTCTCTTTAACGTCAATAGATGCTGGACAATACATGGCCTTCGGCTTATCGGCAAATCCGGAGAGAAGCGTTATGATCGGTGGAGACGTCGTGGTGGCCTGGGTAGACAAACAAACTCTTCAAGGATATGCTATCGATTACTTCCTAGATGCGAAATCACAATGTTCAGGTGGACGAGGAAGTTGTCCTGACACAAAAATACAAGTAAAATATAAAGCAAAATACATATGAGAAGCAAGCGTCTGATGTTTATCGAACAATTGAATTGATCTACTCGATTTTGACATTTCTAGGAGGACACCAACTCGGTTCGATTGTTGAATGCAGCTTTAGTCAATGGGTACAGCATTGTGACCTATCAGAGACCATTGAAAGCCAGTGATGAGCTAGATCGTCAGGTTCTCACGAACAGATCACAGGCCATCATCTGGGCAGTTGGTCCATTGAACGAGAGGCAGGAGGTTAGTTTCCATAGCGACTACTTGAAGACTGATCGTTTCATCGAATTCGGTAGACCGCCTGCTTGGAATTGTCCCATTCCTGATCAGGAACAACCAGATACTTATATTGACAACGATAATAACGCAAATAGTAATCAGGTAAGTTTGATTATTTTGTTTTTTATTATGATATTATGATTTTTTCTTGATAACAGTATCATTTTAACAGCAACTCGCGGTAACTACAAGAAGACCTCAACGTGTTCCTGCTACTCCAGCACCAGCACCTACAAATGATGCTTGGGAGATTCCTCCGATACAATGTTATGAACCAGAAGATGGTGTCTTTTATGCTCAAATGGGACCAACCGGTGGAAAACATGGATATCCTGCTATTACAGGTTAGCAATTTATCCTTCAGAAATGTATCTTGATCATTGATGTTCCGAAACGATGATACTCATTTTTCCTTTATAGGTCATGTTGGCTGGGGAATTTCTTGGTATATAAATGGTCTTTTAATTCCGGAGATAAACGTAGTCCGTGGAAAGAAGTATACCTTTGTCGTTGAAGGTGGACAGAATGCCGATACACCTGCACGTTATCATCCATTTTATATCACGGATGATCCAGTCGGTGGTTATCAACATAAAACTCCAGAAGAAAAAGCAGTAAGTAGATGTGTTCAATATACAACGACTATTATCTACATTAATTAATAAGATAATGATAATTAATAAGATAAATACTTATTTCAGAAAATTAAAATATTCGCTGGAGTACGTAGACAACGGGGATCAATTCGACCTACCGGAGTTGGACGATTTTGTTATTGGGTACCCGATCAGAAACAACCTCCGGCCGATGAATTCACATCTTTCGGTGCTTATCAACGAACGTTGACTCTGGAATGTGATCATGGTGAACCAGGAATTGTTGAATGGACTCCCGATGAGAATACACCAGATACGGTCTATTATCAAGTAGGAAACTATATGTATATCGGTAACATAACTTGAACAGTTCTGATCCGATCATGTGACGTAATTTTAGTGTTTCACTCATCGCTATCTGGGCTGGAAGATTAACGTCCACGACAGCTGCGATGAGGGTTCAGCCAGCGAGAACCATGAGGTTTATGTGGAACAGAATGGTCATCCTGAGCTCATCGAGGATTTAGATGTCAGTCCGAGCATTCGAGTCTCGAGCAAGGTAACGCCAACGGCCGAGTTCCTTCAGCAGCATCTTCATCATCCTCATCATCGGGAACATGGTCTTCGTTACCCCCATCATACGGCGACTAACTCTGGCAAGCTAAGCACGTCCTACGCGCAACTACTAACGAACGCTAATCATAACAATTACGAACGCTTTCGAACATCAGCCATACATGAGGATGCCTACGGGCCGAGGTCCAATCATGGGATCATTCCTCATCGTTACGAGGTACGCGTGAAGGAGAACTATCGTCACGCGCACCTCGACGAGGAAGCTCTGCAACGTCAACAACAACAGCAGAAGCAACAACAAACAGCTAGCTCAATTTATAGCGAGTTAGGAGGAATTGGCACCATTAACAGGCCAACCTCAATTTCCTCGACCTCGGCCACGATCACGTCCACGGCACTATCCTCGTATCCCAGCAGACCTCAGTTCACGGAGATCGATCAAGAAATCCGACAGTCCTCTAACCATCAATTGTCTAACCTCGTTGCAGATAATTCAAGACCACTGAGCCACGGGATGAAATTCGCTTACACTCTACCCACCACGCAGATCGTATATTCCAGACCAACGTCGCATCATTACGCGCCTGATCACCATCATCTCCATCATCTACTTCATTACCATCAGCATCAACCGGAGCAACAAAGAGCCCAAGTGATGATCGTACGAAGACCTGTTTTGATGCGTCGACCCATTTTACAGAGTTCTCATACAATTAACTCGCCCACGTTCGCCTTACCACCTTCAAGATCGATATTCATGGAACGTAAAAAAGCTGTTTATAAGGTACCAACCTCAGAAAAAGTCTCATACGGAAATATCGTCAAGCTGATGAAACTCGACCCAAAACAACGTACCAAATTAGAAGCTAAAGTATCCGAAGCAGCTGTCATGGATATTTCAGGGAATCTAATGACATCTCTGAAACCAGCTCGTAACACTGGATTCAATCCAGACTCCATTGTCATCGAGGGTGGCTTCAAACCTATAATTGATCCATCCCGAGACTTGCTTGAAAAACGAATATCAGATAGCGATCAGGAATACGAAGAAACGATAAAAGAATCAACATTTTCCGATCAATTATCAAGCGATAATTTCGAACCAGTATTTTTACCTTCACCAAGCATGAACCCAGCATCCGATAAATCAAAAAAACAAAAGAAGAAACCTAATCCAACGAACGTAAATCATTCTTCGAAACCAGCTTTAGACGAATTAGACGATATGCAAATGGCTGCCGATGGCCTTCAGTCCTATTACTTACCTCCAGCCAGATCAGAGGTTGAATCAGCGACTCCTGGAGTTTTAATAACTTACGATGGTAAAAAGGTAAAGGATTCCTCATTAGCCAGATCCATTTCGGAGATCGAAGATCGTTCTAAGACTCGACTGACTTCGGACGTGTTGAGCAGGACACCACAATTTGGAAGATTCAAAGGAGAACTTCCACCACTGATTCCTGCCGAAATACGTTCGTCCGATAAAACGACAAGACTCGAAAGAAACGAACAATCAGCCTCGCTAGATCTACCCCTGTTGAAATCTCGAAAAAATACAAGACTCACGTTGGTGGAAAGATCAAAGAGATCGCCAGAAGAAACTCGTACAATGTCAAGTATGGAATTTCGAAGGAGTAACATCACAAAAAATACGTCGAACGAGGAGGACATCGACGATATGACGACGCTTGGTAGCACCGGGCAAACGATTTTAGCTAATATTAAATACGTTGTTCTGACCATAATACTTTATTACGTTATTTGAAGAGAAAATGATGAAAAAAGAGGGGAGAAACGCAAAAAAATTTGCGTTGCAAGTAAACTGATGCTGATTGGTTTACCGAACGATGATGGTGCTGGTCGATCTTTGCTGGTCTCGTGCCCTGCGAAAGGGGTCGAACGGTGCACAAAGTAATCGACGCGACGATAACACGGGAAGAGGAATACGACTAACCGTATACTGGTTTTCTCTCTCTCTCTCTCTCTCACACACATATTTTCTTTTTTTCTTTTTTATATCTAGTACAATTCGCCTGTCACTCTCGACCTCCAGTCGGTTCGTGATTGCCCTTCGTCATTCTCTTCGCTCCTCTTTCTGCCAATGTGATCTCTCTCTCTCTCTCTCTCTCTCTCACTCATTCTCTCACTCACACACTCATTCACTCACTCACTTTCACTCTCTTTTATCTATTGTAGTACGAAACATCCCTATTGTTTTTTCAATTTGTCACAAGCACATTTTTTTCCAGAACGTTTTTGTTTCCGTGTAACCGACCGACCAATGCTGTCGTTCGAGAGTACCGGGCGATGATAGAGAGTCTGTTAATTATCGAGATAGCAGCTTTTGTAAATAAGTTGATTTTGTTAAATAAAGGTAATCTTAAAAAGTTGATATATTATCGCCGAATAATTGACCTTTTTAACTTATGACAGGGAATGAATTTCTATTATTGGAAGTTAAGCAATATTTTATTGGTATAGAAAACAAACAAATTTTACAAAAAAAAAAAAAAAAAAGAAAAAAAAGAAATAAAACAATCAGTATACTATCTACTGTACAGAATCTAGATGTTTTGACATAAGGTTACGTGTTGATAACGAGAGTGTGTGTATTATCTCGTTATCGATTATTCTTCAAAGGAATCTCAAATACACGTATCTCTAATGTAAGAACGTTAATGTGACCCCATGTTCGAGCTTTTGACGAATTTATATATTTTTGTATAATACATATATATATATATATATATATATATATATATATATATATATATATATATATGTATATATATATATATATATATGTATATATATATATATATGTATTATATACACGCATTCACACGTCTTAAGTTCTTGTATGGGAGATGACGTACTCGTGCAAGTTCCAACGTAAGAAGAAAAAGAAAAATAGACAAAAATATATATATATATATAATAATAATAATAATAATAATAATAATAATAATAATAATAATAATAATAATAATAATAATAATAATAATAATAAAAATAATAATAATAATAATAATAATAATAATAGTAATAAGAAAAAAGAATATTGTTAAAATTCAGCAGGAAGCTTATGATATATAACTCTTGTTCTTTGCGCATTTTCTCGAAGCGAACACTCGTGAACCTGCACGTGGATGATATATCACGATGAAACGTCTGTACATTACGTTTACAAACTCCAAGACCGAGCATCTTAAGTACCTGTCAGGGAAGCTCTCTCTTTTTACATTGAAGCGAGAGTTCCCATGAAGAACGCTTATGAAAAAATTTCTACGTAGATAAAATACAGTTCCAAAAAACCATTCAAATAAAACGCGCCGCTCCAGCCTTTGAACGCACTTTGAACGTGTATCGGGACAATATTATATATCCTTCACTATAATCTAATCGAAAACTTATTTACATATTTTACACGTGTTGCCTTTCACCTTTTTCTTCTTTTTGTTTCCTTTCCTCTACTACTCCCTCTATTTTTTCTTTTGTTAAATAGCGATGCAACATACACACAATAACAACAACAACAATAATAATAATAATAATAATAATAATAATAATAATAATAATAATAATAATAATAATAATAATAATAATAATAATAATAATAATAATAATAATAATAATAATAATAATAATGATGATAATAATAATGATGATAATAATAATAATAATAATAGTAGTAATAGTAATAATAATAATAATAATAATAATAATAATAATAATAATAATAATAATAATAATAATAATAATAATAATAGTAGTAGTAATAGTAATAATAATAATAATAATAATAATAATAATAATAATAATAATAATAATAATAATACTAATACTAATAGTAATAATAATAATAATAACAATAATAATAATAATAATAATCTGCATTTAATTTTCGACGATCAAAGAATTCCGAACACGAAGTGATTCGTTTCCATGCACGGATCGATGCTTGCAGTTGCAATATAGTCTTCGGTAAGTTAAATGAGATTTTTTTGGTAAAGATGATAAATCGAAATCACGTTGGCGATACATTGAATCGTTTTACGGCGTAAATATATTATAATGACACATAGTGCGCTTATTTTCTAATGGTTTTAATAGACTTATAGATACGATACTAACGATCAGGCAAAAAAAAAAAATAAAAATAAAAACAAATGCGTTCGATCGATCAAAGATATTATTGGCTACGACCTCTACGTCGTTTTCATTGGTTATCGAGAAACTTTTTATTTCTCATGTAAATGATCGGCTAATGTTAACATCGAAAAAGTATTTATATCGCTGCTGCAACGTCTGATTCGACTGTTCGATAAAATATTCTGTTTCTTCTTTTTCATATATTCCAACGTATATTTTGAATACATTATTATTGTTGTATATTAAAACTCAAACAATATTTGCCGATGCTGATGTTTATTGATAATTATATCACACCATATTGCCAATTATCGTTGAACTCACCATATCTCTTTCACGTGTAAATTACACGCTAAAATAGACTTTATAGGTATTTAAGTTGTTGTCGTTATTAACGCGAGTTAATAACATTATCGTTATCACTCTGTGAGAACATACATACACATTTTCATAAGCGAAATATCTCTAGGATACGATTAAAGATAAACATTTGTCTTTATGTTCTTTGTATGCATGGCACGTATGTCTTTCGCCGTGATACGATTCTCGAAACGCTGTTCGCTAGAAAATATCGTTGCTATTACTATCTCTTATACCTTTTTTGTTTATAGTTATTTTTTATTATATATATATATATATATATATATATATATATATATATATATATAATATATAATATATATTATATATATTATATATATATATAATATATATATTATATATATTATATATATAATATATATAATATAATATACATATTAAATAAATAGTATTATATAAACATATAATATTATTTAATAATATATATTATTATATATATTATATTATATATATATTATTATATATATTATATTATATATATATTATTATATATATTATATTATATATATATTATACTATATATATTATATATATAATTATATATATACATATATATACATATATATAATATATAATATAAATATAAATATATATATATATATGTATATATATACATGTATATATATATATATATAGGTTTATGTTCATATCGCATTATTTTTTTTTATCATATGAAAGAACTATATGGTGTCTCTTGCATCAAACCGCCGCGATTCATAGATCAAAACGCCAGAATTCGATTGATTGAAAAAACGCTTTCTCAAAAATAATTCTCTACAAAAAATATGCTACATTTTGATTCACTTGTCGTTGCCATAAATCTTTTTTAGAAATTGAAATCAAAAACGATCGTTTATGTAATCGAACGAGTTATCAAAGAAGACTCTCCTTCCATGGGATCATGATTTCGATAAGACTTATACGAAAGAAAAAATAGTAAAGTCAAAAAGTTGGATTGTTAAAAAAAAAAAAAAAAAAAAAAGGAAAAAAAAACGAAAGAAAAATAAAATAAACTCGGTGAAGAAAACGTTGCTCGGTATAAAGCAAACGACAAAATGGATCTACGAAAAAGAAGCGCAATTCCTTTAATATTGTAAAAAGGTATTAATTTCGTCGAAAAATAGATTCAACTAAAGTACAGGCTGATGCCAAACTATTTTTCCACTGAGACAACCCGAAACGACCAAGCAATGCTTTGGTGAAAATTTCGTGCTAACTACAATGTCACCGTGACTCAGGCTAGTCGCTATTTCGCAAAGTTGCATAGGCTCGTTAGCCGGGGGAACGCAGTTGGATAATTCGGCGCAATCGCTGGAGAATGCTAAGAACCGTACGCCATAACCAAAGGGCGAACATATTAATCTACCATCTGCAGAGAAACACAATTCCTTGATATAACCAGAACCAACGTTTGGTTCCTCTATGTAATGAGTTAATCTCGGTGTATTTTGATATATTTTATGATTTCTTGGTATCGCGTACATCGTTTGTTGGCCCTGTCTATTCTGATTTTGCGCCCTAGTTCTATCACCGATTATAACGACGGTATGGGATGAACGAGGGATATTAACACTTACGCCATTGCTCGATCTAGATAACCAATCTCTTCTTTCAGTGGCCGGATAAAATTCTCTCTCGCGATCCCTCCGAAGTCTCGCTTCTCTAATTGCTACGAGAGCTTCCCAAACGTCACTGTTATTAACGTACAATTCTACATTAGCAGTAGAAAAGTTATCAATTACATTGCGTCTTCTTAAATCGTTCAATTGCGAATTCGATCTCTGAGATCTATATTCTTGTTCTCTTTCTCTATTTCGATCATCTGCCGACTCATCGTTCGCAGCTTCGCTATTATCCTCCGCAGCAACAATATATCTACCATCTTGTCTATCCTCCTCTTGATTCGCGTTCGTTCGAGAATCGTTCGAGCTTACTTCAACTAAACCAAAATTCGTCCTAACGAAGTTCCTTTCCGGTCTTGGACTTCTCGATTGCGAACGTACGTTACGACGCGAACTTTCCCGCCAACTCATTGCTCTTGATGGTGTTATCGGTTGAGAATTTTCTGTAGAAGCGAATGAGTTTGGCCTTACATCAGATACAGTGTGAACGACTCTCGCACGATTTGCGCTCTCAATCACGAAGGACGACGTTATTCCTGAACGTGAAGACTGCGGCTGTTGCGACTCTTCAAATTCTTCGATCGTCGATTCGTTGAATTGAGACGTTTCTTCAGCTTCTTTCACTTGATCGATACACTCGGACATATCTCTTTCTTGAATATCATGAATACAAGTCCACTAAAAATAAATGATTATACATGAAAACTAAGAATATATAAATTCATTGAATTAATTAGATACTATTTTATACAACGTGATATTGAACCTCTGACTTTTCTCCATTACTGATATTTCGGGACAAGGCACACCATCCTTGCGGATGTACTTGAAGACTAGAAATTACTTCAGCATCATCTCCAACAGGAAAATCCGTTAAGAATTCTACTCTGTTATGTGTACGAGAATGAGAAAACAAATGTGTATAAGTGGCAGCAACCGGTATAGTGGTTTGAGATAATTGCATCAGTCGATACATGTTAGGCTATATCAAAAAAAAAAGATATATTACTATTGTGTAATACTTATGATATGTCCACTATTTGATATGATTAATACCTTGAATCCAGCCAAGTCTTGTGCAAGGGTACTTAATTTGAGATTGTGTATAATAATAAGATATCCAGATGTAGTACATATTAACATTTTACTGGCATCAGGGCTAAGTCTCGTTCGCATCAATCCATTTGTATGAAAGACACGAGTATAAAGAAAACTATTTTCAGTAAAACTGCAGCACACAAATTATGAGATAATTTTATCAGAATAATATATCTTATTCACTAAATTAATAATAGCTACCTATTAATATCCCAAGTATATATGCTACCGTCAAATCCACTAGTTAATAATAAACCATCCTTTGGACTATATTCTATATTCTTAACCCAATTAGAATGTCCTTGCAAAGTTCTTATTCTCTGCTTCAAGTTTCTAGCATCCCAGAGAGCAACAGTACTATCATCAGAACAGGTAGCAAACATCCGTTGATCCAGGAATCTATCATCAGTATAAGATTGATGGCATATTTATCTGATTCAGAAAATTTGTAATATAATTAGAACAAGCAATACCAACCTTACGCAATTCACACAATCATTATGAGCATTATCTATAGCTCGTACTAATTTCCTACATAATGGATCGAACATTAGAATACTTTTCTTTTCACATGCTGCCAGTAAAAGTGATCTGTAAAAAGCAATGTGCAATTAAATGTTTTATTTAATATTTACTTAGATATTTTTAAAAGCAACATTTTTACCCATCTGGCGAATACTCCAAATTAAAAACACCACCATGTCTGGCAACAGCCAAATTGTCTCCATGATCCCAAGATGTTATGGGAAAAATGGAAGAGTAAAGAGTTTTGTGAAAACGATCACTATGACCCAGAGGAAATCTTATGCCTAGTTCGCGTTGTCTTATCCATAAATTGTTTGACGTTTGCTTGGTTTTTATTTTAGGCATTTCACCCGAATACATATATTTTCTACATTCAAACGAAGCTGTCTATTGATACAAAAACAAGTCAAAATATGTTTGATAAATTGTGAACTTAATTATAACTTCAAAGAAAATTTCTGGCTCTTCCTTTTGCCTAAAAAACCAGTCTTTGCTATTTCAGTAATAAAAACGGTTTTAAATTAAAAATTCGTTGAATCTTTAAGACTAATCGAGATCCTATACATAGGATCAATTTAAACACGATGGTTCAAGGTTCACGCGAGATTAGGTTAAGTATAAAATGCCACTTGTGGACAAAGTTGCACGTGACCTATCAAAAAATGTTTTTACGTTTTTTCTCGTTAAAGATCCTTGGTGCGATCTTGAATTTTATGAACAATATATCAAATGACTATATTCTCTTTTCCTGTCACGTTTCGATAAGATTCAAATAAAGTTTAAAAACCAGACACAATACAAATCCACGCCATCTTTACTTTGACGTTTAACATCGATATCTCGCAGTAGCTGTCGACTAGCGATTGTACATTAGAAATCAGTATGAATCAGCTACGAACTTCACCTGAATACGCGAATGTATAAGGTTATGATGACCATGCAACCCTCTACGCTGACTTTTTTCTTTTAGTGCCCTCTATAGAAAAAATCATGAACTCCTCTTTTAAAAAGAAATATATATATATCTATCTTTTGTGTATACATCTCTTGTGAAGCAAGCATCGAAAAGTATTGAAATTAAAGCGTGAGTAATGATCAACAGGTGTTCGAAAAAATACTAATTTTAATTGTATTCGTCATTTTATTCCTTGTAATACATTCTTTTGCTATTACTTTCACCTTAAATTATATAAAGAATATAGATAAATAAAAGAAAAAGAAGATAGAGATAAAGAGATGTAACGAACGTGTAATTTCTATGAATACAAAGATACTTTTTCTATGATACACTTCTACGAAATTATATGTTTACGTCATTATTATCTTGCAATATAATCTTTTATTTGATTTCGAAAGCTTGATAAATAAGTCAAATTTGTTTCATTTGAAACCATTAGAAATTAAACTATATACACAGAAGTCGTCTCCATGGACATAAACAAAATAAGATCGGGCATTTGATCTCGAGCTGACGCTCGGTTAATCATTTTAACGTAAGACCTTGACCTTGATCTTTGCTCTTAGAATAGCGTACGTATTTTAACCTAATTTTTATTGTTATTCTTCTAGCATACATTCTTCTTTTGTAATTTCTTTTGTAATTTTCACATACAACGATCTACGCACATTAAAATTGAAATAAATTATCATAATTAAATTTTATGTATTATTATTTTTATATTATAATTAAGATTATGTTAATGCAATGAATCAGCGAGTAGCAAGATATCAAATATATGATCTAACAACATATTTTTTTATTTTGTTGAGAAATATATTACTATGCATTACATGGAAAATTTTTATTATTTTTGTGAGTTTTTTAGATGTAACAATTTATTACAGATAATGAGACACAAACAATTGATATTGCTTTTAGGTTATTTTCACAAGCAATACTGAGCGAATTGACTCAGGGATTTGAGTGCACTTTGAAATTTCTTAATTAGAATATTTTCATTGTTATTCAAAGTGCAGTCAAATAATATTAATTTTGTTGAACGTACAAGTCTTCTTCCAAGTAGTGCAAATTGAGTTAGAAATTTTTGTTTGGAGAAAATAAAGTAAAAAAAGCGAGAACATTGCAAAAGATTGTTAAATTCATTGGAAAGATCGAATTTTCGAGGAACAAGTTTAAAGATCGAGGATGAAGAAACGCGTAGCTCTTTCGTACGTACGCGGTTTCCGAGTGCGCGAAGAATAGTGGGGCGCATTGATGCGCGGAGCGGCCACTCCGCAGCGCTCCCCTTTAACGAGGAACACATAAAATCAAAGAAGCGAAAGAGTTACGTTTGCGGTTTCAATATGAGACAATTTCTTCCTACATTTTCTGTTATCCTTTACCAGGGGGTCCCCGAGAACTGGCCTGCCCCACGTTCGATCGTATTCCATATTCTCTCTAATATCATCCTTTCCTTTAATTTCATTATTCAACATTTTAACCTCTATTTGTCAATATAAAAAATATCGAAAGTATCTTCAAATATTTTATTGACCACGTCGAAGTAGTAAGAAAATTTTCATTTGTCAATTAGCATCGAAAATAAAAAAAAAAAAAAAAAAAAAACTACTAATTAAATTAGATATAATTAAATCTAAGAATATTTTTCATTTACACAGAGATTAAGTAAAGATTAGTAACCTAGAATAGAAGAATGTTTGATTTTTTTCTTGTATTTTTTCCGAAATATTTTGATGCGCTTATGTTTATTTTTTTTTTCTTTTTTTTTTTTATGAAAGTACGAGTAACACAGTTTTGGACTTTCGACACATTTAAACGTGGAATAAGGCTCGTGAATTGTAATCTCGAGAGCTTACACCATCTCCGGATACTCGCCTGTTCTTCGGGGAGTCTCACGGTGTAGAAACTGCTCGAGAGAATGCGTGTAATGCGTGTACGTACACGTTACGCCCACTCGCGTTAGCGTCACCGACGTGCCACTTCGATGTATTTATGAACGTAGCTTACCTGTATTCTATGTAGTTATATGCTGTATACGAGCTAGCATTCAACACGACGATTCTCACATGTACTGCTGCATGTCTCCGATATCGTGTTTGTAACATTCTACGCGCAAACCCTCATGTCTGTATCTTTATCTTTCCTATATATCGCTTCTTCATATACGGTGGAGTCATATCAATGCTCGGCTAGTCGCCATTTTGTCGGTAGTACAAAATTTTCGACTTAGACAATTTTAAGGTTATGAAATACATTTATTTTTGATCATAACATTTTCTTCGACTTGCATTTAAATAGAAACTATCTTAATATCGCTACTTTTTTCATTGATCATACGTTGAAAATTGACAGACGTTAAAAACGGCAAGTTATTTTCCAAGAAGAATTTTTCTCGTAGCACCGAAGTTTTGACCAGCTTGAGTTGCACCTTTATTGGTACCTGCCTGTAAACCAATAAGCGTCTCACCGGCTCTTAATTGTTCTTCCGTAAATGACCGTTTGTTCTCTTCTGCTGGTTTCGGTCCTAGCCAAGGTCCACGCCATTCGGGATGCTTATAACTCTGTGAATCGCATCAATGAAATAAGAAATACTATAACTATAAATAATATATCTCATAAATGGAAAGAAGAATTATGTGTCATTTAAATTAAATTACAGTGCGTCCAATAGCGAAGATAGTATTTGTAACTTGAGCAATATTCTTCCGTTCCATAAGATCGACTGCTTGGAAGAGATCCACGTCAGGAACGCCATATTTCGTGCAGGCTTTCTGAAATCTAAAAACAATATTTTTCAATATAATTAAAGGAAAAATTGAGTTTTTTATAACAACATGAATGAAAAGAAACTATGACGATTTCAAGATAATCATCGTCAAGAAATCATCTCGTAAAAAGAAAAAATTAGAATGGAAAAAAAGCGAGGTTAGATAAGGTTAGAGACAAAGAATGATATGTAAAAGAAAGCTCGAAAGCGCGAAACTCAAAGGGAAAGGCGAACACGAGTTCGATGAACAAGCTCCTTTCTATGGATGTTAGCCTGTACGATGCTTCAAGTCGGTGACGCGTTTCTATTGTCTCTGAGCGACAAGAAGACATCGTCGAGACGCGTGTACATTGATTTCTGTCAAAGAGGAATATCATCGTCGTCGTCGTCGTCGTGGAGCATACGAAGAAGAGGACGTCTAACTAGAAACGAAATGCCAACATCCTCGCGTCTTCGTGCCGCAAGAACGGCGCGCCACGCGTACTCCTCAAACAGGCAAACAGAAATCAAAGAGCTTTTCATTGGTTATTCTATCGGAGCGCGAATTCTTTGCAAGCTAAAACAAACTTTTATTACCTCTTATGAACATACATTCCTATGATGCCGCGCGACAGTCGCGTATGAGCACCGAAAGACAAAAAGGACGCAGTTCTTGACACGATACCTGACGAACGCACGAAATTCTTGTTAACTTTACTTTCTTTTTGTTAAATCTGAATAATTAATAAATGATCGATCGTAAAATTATTCGATTCGAACAATTAATATTCCTATAACATCGTATAACTTTCAAGTCATATATCGTTCGATACAAAATTAATTGTTATTTCATATTCCAAAATTGATATAGGGTTATATTATAAGTTTCATATTATATAATTTTGCTTAGATTTGAATAAAAAAATTAGATTGTAAAGAATATCAAATATATGCTTAGTTACACTTTAATACGTAGATATTATCATTCTACTAATAATCCGTCTAGTAATTCAAATTTTCTATTACAAATGTAAATAAATTTATTATTAGAATTTTAAAATTTTGAATAAGACTTATAAGACGATATACGATTCCAATATACGAACAAGTACAATATTATTGTTAAATAATAACAAAAAAAATTTAATCAAATGAAAAAACATTTCTATATCATACCATATATATATGTGTGTACGTTCATTTCGTTTCATTTCCTTTCATTTTAACATTATCATAGAAGGAACGAAGAATACGAGAAACGTGAGGCAGGCCAGTGTTCGGAAGCCCTCGGTTTGCCAGGATATCAGAAAGATACGGAGCCAAGTGCATATCAAGACGAGCGCGATCTTAGCAGAGTTTTCGAGCGTATGAAACTTTCGTGAATTACATGTTAGCCGCGTAAAAAGGGAGTAACGCGGAGTGGCCGCGCTGCGCATCGTTTGCCCCACTACCTCGTAAAAGCGCTCTCTCGGCGACGAAAACGCGCTGAATGACGAATAAGAACAGCGTTGCGCGCGCTGACTCGCAAATGCGCAAGGACCGCGCGACGCAGAGACACGCTTGGTGACTCTTCGCGTTCTAATAGACTCTGAATTAATTTTGGATGATTTTCATGTTTTTCTTTTCTTTCTTTTTTTGTTCTTTTTTCTTTTTTTTTTTTTCCACCAAGGAAAGAAATTTGTTTGTTCTTTAAGATGACTTCAATGAATGTGAATTTTAAAAACTCCAAGTGTTAGACTAAAATTTTGATCGACGACTTGTTAAAATCATTCCAGTTTGAGTGCTACTCTTTTAGATATCATCGTGTTACCTCTTCACGTTCGAATAGTTCATCAGGATGGTAGCAATCACTGTAGGCATTCTATGTAATATATATCCCGGATGTAAGATTAGAAATGTGGTCTTTTCATTAAATGAAATGTTAAAGCTTTTGCGAAATACATTTTTTTAGAACAACGAATGATAGGGATATAACAACAGATTATTAGAAAATTAAAATAATTTTAATTATATTAATATGTGTAATTAGTTTAAATAATATACATTTATTATAGGAGAAGAAAAATTTATAAAGAATGTACAGAAATTATTTGTTTTAATAATCAGCTCCTATATATTCGTAATATTAGTATATCTTAAAAACAAGATATTAGTCGATTTGATCTTTTTAATCTTCATAAATTATAGATATACTAAGATAATATACTAAAATAATAACTTCTTATCTTGTTCTGAGAAAACAGGTTTATTTATATTTTCCGAAAAACATGATCTTGGTCAGGTATATTATCCGTTGTAGAGAATATCTTCTCAGCACTTGCTGATAATGCAACGTATATATTATATATACATAGATATTTTTTTATTAAGATAAAAATTTTTGAAAATTTAATTTCTCTTAATTTCTACTAATCTATGTTATCCAGGTTATTGTCCAATTTGTAGTTCCACTGAATACACTTTAGATTCAGTAACTGAATGTTCTTTAATATTATTTTTTATGAATATGAAATCTAAATTTCATGCTTTCTATATTCTGGAATATATATCATTGTCTATCATATCACGTAAGTAATATTTTTGTTACCGCTTCTCTAATTTTTTATTTAAGTAACTTTTTTCTGGCACAAAATCAGAATTCTTTTAATGAAGATTCAAGAATGAAACTATTTAAAAAAAAAGAATTAATTTTAAGTATCTCAAAATTCGTTTACAATCGAAATCTTGACAATCAAATACAACTATTTTTTTTTTTAATTATATTATTGTATTATAATTTTCTATTACTAGATGCTAGTTATAAATGAGTAATTTAGTAAAAGGTATCGGTAAATACATTTTAATTTTCTATAAATATTAATCGTACGGGTGGTAATAGCATTATCACGAAATATCTGGTTTCCTGGTATTGGTTTACTGAACAAATATCCAAATATCCGGATACTTCAATATAAATATTTGTCAATCAGAGAAATAGTAAAAGCCATAGTTCAAAGAATATACATTTATTATATAAAAAAAAAAATATATTTATAAAAATTATATGGACATAATTTCTTCTAATAACCAATTTCTATATTATATATATTATATATTAAAGATCAAATTGACTGATATCTATTATATATATATTATACACATATATATATATATGTGTATATATGATATTCAATATACTTAGAAACGAAATACTAGTCGTGTTGATCTTAATTAAGAAAACAGAAGAAAAAGAAATATTGATAGTTAAGTGTTAATATCGCGTTCAATTACGATATACTATTTTTATTCTTGGCGCCTCGAAAGATGTACGCATTAAAATGTATCGAGATATCTGTCAATGGCGGACAATCGAGAGTCTCGACTTTGGCTTGACTCTCGATTTTCACGTAATACTCGAATCGATTCGGTCGGATATATCGAAGGATAGAAAGCAACGACAGTCCCGACCTCGGACATCTTCGGTAGTTATTTATCAGGAATACAGAAAACCGAGATAGAAACGAGCTTCGAGAGTTTCGCGCGCGCGCCATCGTCATCATCGACTTCTCGGTTCTTTCTCTCGAAAAAGTGAAAGATTCGAGAAGAACAATCGGAAGCCGTTTGATTCGATACCGACATATAATTCTCGTTAATCGGACTATGCTCGTCGATATGCCGTACGGTCGAAACGCAAAACACTGTCGATTGCGTAAAGTCGAATGACGACGGGGAAAGCATAAACGACCAAGAGTAAAGTTCATTCGACGATAAACCAAAAGTGAGATCATCGAGAAATTTTTACACACGCACATGTATACATACATATCGTATATACAAAATTTAACGATAAATCCATTTTTTTTCAGAGTACTTACTGATTAAGATTGTCCATCATTTTGTAATCTCCACCGGATGTGTTGATCTTCGTAATGAGACCAGGCTGCAATTTGTTCATAAGCTTGCATAATAATACACCGTCTCTTAAAGCGTCCTCGTAACTGACTTCTAAACAGAAAACGTTTAATTTCATTCTTTTTTTATTAAAATTTCATAAAATGTAACAGATTATATATAGAATATTTGTTAATTTAATAATAATTCGATACAAGAAGGAAACAAAATTGACTTCATAAATGATCGAAGGAGATAAAGAAAATATCAAAGAATATCCAATAAGAAGAAAATACAAAGAGCAAGAATGAGAGAGAGAGGGAGAGAGACGAGAGAGAGAAACAAGAGAAAGAGAGAAAGCAATTTTGACAAGGAAAAGAATGCGAAGGAGCGAGTTTGCACCAGGAACACAGAATAAGTCGTTCCCGCCCTTCCGAAAACGCAGAACGAAGGCTCTTGATTTTCAAGCGCGCAGTCGCGTCCATAATATTCGGTTATTGCACTCTACATCGAATGAGTAAAGAGGTTCAACAAGGGAAGAACGCTCTCGACACACGCAACACGTACACCAACCAAACACGCACGCGCATACACATCTTTTTTATCTTTTTTTAATTGCTTTCTTGTCTATTCCACGTGTGGGACGAACGTAATAATAAAATAAAACAAGTGAGATAGGAACGAAAGGAAGGAAAGTACGACCAGCGCTCTCTCATGGTGTCCCATTATGCCAAGAGGTGAGCCAAGGGGGCATGGCATTTTTTGCTGACTCGTCGAAGGATCGCGAGAATCACCGCCTTCGTCTTCCATCAAAGCTAGCCTTCCCTCCATTCATTCGTTTCATTTTTTGTTTTTTTTTCCTTTATTCATGAATAAATTCTATTGAGAGCAGAGAGCATCTCAGAGTCGCCATCGTTCTTCCATTTCTCTTCTTCTTTTTCTTCTGTTTCCTCTTCTCTTCGTGGCGTCTTCGTGAAATCCCTTCTTCCTCTCTCTTACGAAGAAGAGAGGCTATCAAGAAAAGCATTTTAGTCGCCATTCGAAAGACGCGCCGCATCTCGAATTGCCAGGGATTTAGCTATCCTCAGGAGTTCTTTTCTATATATTGCTCGTATACATGTATGTATTCTTTTTTGTTTTTTTCTTCTTCATCGTTCTCTTCCCCTTTTTATCTCCTTTTTTCTTTCGTCTTCTTTTTTCCTTCGATTCCCTCCACTCTACGCCGCCATTGACGTATCGAACCTATCGACGACAGCCACGCCACCTGTCGTCACACGACGCTTGCGCAACCTATCGATAATGGGAAGAGATAAACCAATATATTCTCTCTTTCTCTCTTAGTCATTTTTTCTTTCTTTTTTTCTTTCTTTCTTTCTTTCTTTTTTCTTTCTTTCTTTCTTTCTTTCTTTTTTTCTTTCTTTTTTCTTTCATTCTTTCTTTTTTTTTTTTCTTTCTCATTCTACGCACTTTTTCCATCTTCCATTCGGACATAACAGAGAGACGGCAATGGATAAATTATGCTTAATAACTTCTTTTATTATTTTTTCAAATTTAACTTTTCCAAAACTATAATATATTCCCTGAGAGATAAGAAAAATTTATAATGATAATAAAGTACTGAACTATATTTCAGATGCTAGATTTGATTGTAAGGCTACTAACAAGATTGATAAACGTATTATAGCAGTCAAAAAAATTAATAAATTTTACTTTAAATAAAAACGATTTTATAAAATATATGTTTATATATTATTAAGTAAGTTATAGTGAGGAATTAGTCCTGTCCAAAACGAAACTTTTAAAAAAAAAACTAGGGTCTTAATGTTCCCCATTTGATGTAATCATCTTTGGATTAATGTACCCAGAGGAAACTTTCTTTGATAAATATTCTTGATCTATATAATAGTTTATAATGGTAATAAAATACCAAAGTATATAGATTTGATTATAACTAAAAAAATTAATAAACATATTTAATAATTAGTACTTTTTCATGAAAAGGTCTAAAAAATTTCATTTAACGTTCCTTGAAAAAAAAATTATTTTCTTCCTTGAAATTGTTTTATACGTACACAACGATATAAATTGCTAAATTCAGATAATTATAAGGTGATAATAAGAGTCCATAAAATAGAATCGTAAAAACTAAATATATACATTGTAACCGAATAAATAGTCATAAAAAAATAGTTTAATTATTTTTTTTCGTGTCTAACGTGTCTTTAAACGATCTATTTAAATTTTAGATCCGTTTATAGATCGATGAAATAGAGAAATTAGAGAAAAAGAGAGAAAGAGAGAAGACAAGGTTCCATCTTTACGCATGTTCAGGATGGCCGTAGGATAGACGATTCTGAGGAATCAGGCGCGTATAGAAACGCATCGTATGTGCCTACTACTCGCTCCGCCCTGCATACCATTGTTGCATAATGGGGATGGAAATATATGCAGCGTCTATGAATATGAAAGTTGC
This sequence comes from Vespa mandarinia, assembly GCF_050613455.1. Classification (NCBI taxonomy): domain Eukaryota; kingdom Metazoa; phylum Arthropoda; class Insecta; order Hymenoptera; family Vespidae; genus Vespa; species Vespa mandarinia. The sequence continues at coordinate 11,640,288 of NC_140811.1, read as the reverse complement.
GGAGTTACTAAGAAAACATACTTGGCCTCGAGTATCTCTTCGTTTGCTGTGCATTCTCATCACAAGAAATAGGATTTAGAGGCTCCTTTCAAAACTACTCGTCCTTTCAATCGTAGAAACTGTGAAACGAAAGAAGGCATCTTGTTCTGTTTACAAGAATAATAGAGAGAAAGAGAGAGAGAGAGAGAGAGAGATAAATAGAATGAGTGAAAAAAATGAAAGCAACACTTCGATTACTAGTCGATTCCAAGCAACGATAACGTTTTCGGGCAGAGTACACGCGTGCCAGCTTTTCGATAAACTACCATCCTGATCCTGCAAGGACGATGCGTCACGTGGTTCTGCCTTGGAGTGGTCCGGATAAAATGCCTACCCTAAAATCTGCTCGCCTAGTATAAAACTGGTCGCAAGCCTGAGTTCTGGATTGACGAGCGATCGACAGCCGATAGTTTTCGAATACCTTTCGATTTTCTTATTCTTTGAGAATAAACTAAACTGAGAATAAACCAAGTATTTTTGGATAATTTTTCTAATTAATGCACGTATATCTTTCTTCATAATAGTAAAAAGTAATAGTCCTGATAAGTCATATATATATATATATATATATATATATATATATATATATATATATATATATATATATTAATACATAATTAAAATCGAGCTATCATGATAAAAAAAAAAATTGAGATAAAGAGGAATACGGTTTTGCCTTCGAGTGTAAAACATCGGATTGGTACCAGGGTTGTATTACGCTCAAAGTATAGTCCCTCTCTCTCTCTCTCTCTCTTTTTTTTCTCCTTTTCTCATTCTCCTCTGTTCTATCTCCTTCGTTTATCATTTTCACGTGCCTCTTTCTTAACTTATTTCTTCTGCTTTCTTAGAATACGTTTCTATCCTTGGGGACTCCCCCCGATCTCCTCACGTGCCAGGCACTCATGAAGTCATCGTTAGTACTCGACGTGTGAAAGAATTCATTGCAGTTTCAAGCATGTTTAAGTCGCTTACCAGCAAATAAAATATTAGAGAATATTTTTTTCTTAGCTAATTATGGTCTAACACGTGTCTGATGTACTGTCAAGCTGTAGATCATATTTTATTCTTAATTAATTATCTTTTTATAGTATTAAAATATTTTATTATCTTTTTATAGTATTAAAATATTTTATAAAAATAATTGAGATTTTGTAAGTAAATAATATATTATATTCGCAAATAAGATTAGAGAAGTTTTAGTTTTATATATACCATAAGTAGATACTCATTACTATGCTTTAACATTATTCATTAATCAATAGGAAACAGTTTAATCGAAAAATTGCTTTGAAAATTGAAAGTATATATATACATGCATTTGGGTTTCAATTATAGATCGAATCTACGGATAGTCTTGAGTATAGTTCAAGTACTTGAATATCCGAATAGTAAGAGTACAAGTGTACATGATATATCAGAAACAGAAGAAATCAATTTATATTTGACTAAGTAGAAATTAAGAAAATAATTATAGTATAAAAAGTTAATTTTATGTTAAATTTAATTCATTTTTGAATTTACAATCGTCGATCAAATTTAATCTTCTAATTAAATGAGATTCAATGATCTAAATCCTGATCTAAATTAAATTAAATTAAATTAAACTAAACTAAATGAAGCAAAATATTTCTTATTTATTTACCCTTATATTCTAATAATTATTTTTTGGGTGTTTTCTCTAATAAAGGAATTAAACATTTTAAAGTATAATTGAATTTTATTCTGTTTTTTTATCTTTCTACTTTAAGTATATTTGCATATACTTTTCTTTCTTCACATTCTAACATCCTTTCACGTAGATTATGTAGTGTTATTAATTTCTTAGTTTTTTCTTTTACATTTTTTGGGAAAATGCTAGTTTAATAGAATATTGGGAACAGAACTGTTGTATGATATAAAAAACTGTTTCCTAAAATTAATATTAGCAATAATATTTTTATTACAATTATTACTACTCTCATACTTATATTGATTAAAATTAAATAAACACAATTGTTTAATTAATTAGAAATATATGAGTTATCTATTAGGATTTTTTACATTTTTTACATTGTATTGAATTAAAATTTTCTGTTATTTCCGACTGTGCATTATTAATATCTGATTGGACAGTATTTATATGTTCATTATATTTAAGTTGATATTATTTTATTAAATTGATGTACATTATATTGAATTGATATTGGAATTGAAGTAAAACTTTCCTGATTATTCATAATTAACATCAATGATATTAATTATTTAAATTAATTATTGTTAATTATTTAAATTTAATTTTAATATATAATATATAATATATATATTTTATTAGACTATATTTTTAACGCTTCACTTTTGAACTGAGAAGATTTTATAATGCGTTGTGCCTGATAAGTATAAGTACTTTTATTATACTGCAGAAAATGATGACCCCTGGACAAATATATTGTAAAGATATAAAGTGATTGGTGGCATTCAACAGAAAATCTTGCAAAAATTCCAAAGCTGGATTATTGTATTGAATGTTTTAACGTAATAAAAATATGTATATATTCTAATCATGATGTCACATGTTATCATATGTAACGTTATGGCATATGATTTTACGTAATGAGATACTAATGTATCTTTATTTAATTAATCTTTATTAAATTTATCTTTATTTAATTAATTTTTATTAAATCCGAAAAACTTTTTTGTTTTACAAAATATAATGACAAAAAGGAAAAATTTATTGAGAAGTTATGTTGTAGCCAAAAATGTGCCAAAAACAATAAAAGGTACAGTGCAAGATATTATTGTAAACAATATAATTTCGATTTTTGTATAATTCTATTTTTCGAAATTTATCATACCACAAATTTTATTTTTCAAAAAATTTAATCTTTTACTTGTTTATATGTTTATACATAGATTTATTATATAACAATTGTCAATAATATAATGTTTAATTCTTTGAATGAACTTTCAAATAGAAAAATTTAAACCTGGATATTGGCATATCGCCTGCAGTGCTTTAATGAATTAATTTATCTAAGAATACTTCATTCTTTGGTAGCTTTTTTTTAAAATGTGCCCCATACAAAATTATTTTATTTATTAGAAGTAAATTATACGCGTTGGTAATAATTTATTATAAAACACGTATTTTTCACCATTATCTCATGCCTCACTTCTTTTCGGCCAAGAAGTAGATAACATTATGCGGCAAATGAACGTCGTACCGAAGAGATTAAATACATATTTCTATTATTATAATTCCGATATCGCTTCGCACACTATTATAATTTATCGCCCTAATTATTCTTCTCCAGTAATATTATCTATTGTTATAATATTACGTTTTTATGTAAAATTATTGTATATAGAAATTGAAATTATGATCAAGATACAAAAGAAATCTTTTATAGATATATTTTATAGATATATTCTTAGATAAAATTGTATACTCAAAATGGACAAGTATCCCTTTCTCATGATGTTTAGGAAGCATTGAAACCCGGCGATCAGCATTCACGATTCTCTTTTTCTCTCTGTCTGTCTCTCTCTCTCTCTTTCTCTATCTCTCTCTCTCTCTCTTTCTCTCTTTCTCTCTCTCTCTCTCTCTCTCTGTCTATCTCTCTCTCTCTCTTTCTCTCTCTCTCTCTCTCTCTCTCTCTCTCTCTCTCTCTCTCTCTCTGCAATAAATACGCATGGTAGAAAGGAACGAAGTAAACAAGCATCGTGACACGTTGATACCTCCCTGGTATTGTTGAAACACTATGAGATGTCGTAAAAGTGAGAAGGTGACAGAAAATCGATATTCTCTTTAGGAAAGTCACATTCTACGATTCTTTAGTTGAAAATCTCAGCAAAACGTCTTTCTTTTCATCCACGAGAAGGATAGAACTGATGTTGGCCTGATATTTTTCAGATGTCGTGCATCTTCGTAAGGTTTCGTGTTATACCCACGTATTTATGTGTATGTGTGTGTATATGTATGTATATCATAATGTACACAGTGGCAAAAGAAAAAGTAACTAAAAAATGTGAACAATACGATGTATCGGTAAATCGGGATTATTTCTACGAGGGATACTATCCTGTTACGTTGACACGTCACGGTCGTCACGTTCGGACCACTTTGACACGAATTCGTTGAGAAGAGAAAAAGAGAGAGAGAGAGAGAGAAAGAGAGAAAGAGAGAGAGAGAGAGAGAGAGAGAGAGAGAGAGAGAGAGAGAGAGAGAGAGAGAAAAGAATTCTCTAAAAAACCTCAATCTAATCATTGTATACTCTTTCTAATTTAAATTGTATATTTTAATGTTTTCGAATTATTTCTTTCAATTGTTCTTGATCTTGATTATGTAATAATTTAACAAGTACATTAATGAATTAAAAAAACTACTTTAAAGAAATTTTATATTTTGCGATATTTTAATTTACAAATTCAATTTTCTTTTTAATGTATTCGTTTTTAATACGTTCAAGTTTGTTTCTCGTTAACAAAAGAAGAAAATGAATTATATAACTAATTTGTATCATATATGTACCATTATTCTTTTAAAAATAGAACGTTTTGCTTCTATCATTATCGTAATTTTAATAAATGTTTATATTTTTTTTTATTTCTCTTGTAATAAGACAATAAGATATTTATTTTTATTCGTTCTTAAAATATGAATGTCGAAGAAAGAAATCCGCTAAAAAACTGACATAGTGTTTGCGTCTATAGTTGCCGTATCGATTAAACGTCAGGTACCCGTCATAAAGTCGTCAAAAACATGGTTTTCATCAGGACAACATCCTCGGTCTGAATTTACAACCATCAGCAACAGGTATTATGAAAGGAGCTCTTTTATGATGGAAGGTGAAATTCAACTTGTATTATTTTCATGACAGAATATTTCGTGATATCGACAGTCCATTTCAACGATTTACATTGATTGTTATTTTTTCTCTAAACCAGCAATATCTTAATAAGTCTTTTCGGATAGGAAAATTCAGGAAGAAATAATATCTTTAACCTCATGTGTTAGCAGGGAAGAGCTGTCGTCAGCAGGGAAGAGCAACCACTTGTTGAACGTGCTCGTAAATTTGCATCGGGACTGTAATCCTGGTAGGCTCATCTCCAAGTGACGTCATTGACGATCTCTTGATGGACTACTGACATTAGCAATCACAGTCTTCACAGATGTTTGACTTTCATCAATCGACTTTATACCGGATCAGATAGAATAGCTTATCAGGAGAGATCGATAGTAGCCACCTTGACAAATGTAGTCATTACTCTACCCTATGTGCTCCCCTAATAGTTGCAAGCTATTGTGACGTCTGCATCGAGTGGACATCTAGCACGAAACATTGCCTGCATAAGAAGACTAAGATAAAAATCTCCTTTCCGAGACATTTGGCTAGGCGTGACAATGAAATTCTTATAGGACAGCTAGTAATCGATCCGTCGACGTCAAAACGTTGGCGGGACACCCTATAAATCCCTCAAACGTCTGCTGATGCCCTGGTGCACCTAAACGCCTTGCGCCGCCGTGACGGACAGATGACTGACGTTTGAGACTGTTTAAAGTTCTCTTTCCATTGTATTCTCTGTTTTTGTGTCGATCGAACTGTCTCCGTAATACCAGAGATAATTAGAGAAGAAACAGAGAGAGAAAAAGGCGAAAAAGTAGGAAAGAGAGAGAGAGAGAGAGAGAGAGAGAGAGAGAGAGAAAGGGAGAAAGATGGAGATAAAACTTGTGGAAGGGTGAATTCGAAAGACTCGAGGAGAAATGAATGGAGACACTATGCGCAATTTCCAACTAGACTATCCGAAGCCTCCTATGTAGTCCTGATACACTGGCGTCCTTACGACGTAACATGATGAATCCATGACGGTAAATCGATATTCATCATAATTTTATTTTTGATCCCTTTTTCCCCAAGACGTATCAATAATTCCTTTGCGTTTCAGGTGAAATGAAAGAAGTTATTAGCTTTTCTATCAAAAAGTTTCAAGTCTTTAATAAATTTGTATGAAATTTCTCTTCGCTCGTTGAAATTTGAAGTTGATTCAGCTCTCTAAAGACGTATCGATAACAATAACAATCTATTATAAAATTCTGACTAAATTCGATAGGAAACGTTTCAGGGTGCTTCGGATTCCAGATCATTCGGATGTTTGTAGTTAGTAGGAGAAAACGATCGAGTCCAGCGTACCAGGCGAGTTTCCATGATCAGGCTATCATCCGGAAATGTTAGAATCTCGATGTTAAATCGTTTACTGTGTTCTAGAGTTCCGGTACTCGCATTTGATCGTGGATGACTCATTCAATGTTAGTTAAATAGAGAAAGAGAAAGAAAGAGAGATAAAGTTATTTAAATAGAGAAAGAGATTGAAAGAGAGAGAGTGAAAGAGAGATAGTGAAAGAGAGAGAGAGAGAGAGAGAGAGAGAGAGAGATGAAATACATAGAAATGTAAATCGTATCACGTTGATCGAGAGTTTAATTTTAAACGAGTCAATAACATCAAAAGCTTGGACTATCCGGCTAGCAGACGAGAACGGAGGAAGATCGTAGGTACGAGATATGGTAAGCTGAAAAGCGTAAAATCGATTCTACTCTCAGCAGCTAGGTCTCCTCTACCTAGATCCATCCTAGATAAACGCGCCTAAGATAAATTCTAGTCGTGGCACCAGGCCATCAGAAGCAGCATGGACTCGTATGAGTTTTGGATGTTCTCGTTCGATGATAGTATATGTACCCGTTGAATAGGATCATTTTAATTGTTAAACAAATAAATATCGATTTTACCAAAAGTATTATCCTAATTCTTAATAATTTTATTCTATTTTTCTTCATCGTTAAAATTCATCAATGAAGAATTAATTCTAAAGTATTCTTCAGAATTATATAAAAATAACTAGATCGATATTGACAAATTTGAAAAGATAACGTTACATATATAGAACGATCTTCAACTCTTAGAGTTATCGATCGTTTCTATTTATAAGAAGAGAAAGGACAGGTAAGGTTCTCCTCGTTCTCGACAGGTGCAAACTGGTTCCACGAGCATCAGGCTGGTACTTCGCCGTGAGAGCTTTCCTATCGGATGAGAGAGAAACCCCACCTAGCTAGACCGTCATAGGCATGGAAGGTTCCTAGTGGGGATTAAACTAAATATCCTCGGTGGGGGTGGTTTCATCGTTTGGCCACCTCCACTGAGACTTCCGTGCCACCAGGATGACAGTCGAAGGTGGAGGCTTGTTACGTTTCCACGTTTTATCAATGCAATATCCCCATATTGCTATGAAAGACGATGGAAAATTATTTTTTAAGATTCATCAATATAATAAATTCAATAGATAATATTTCTCTATAATCATTAATAAAAGATATAAAACCAAGCAAATGGATTTAAAAAAATTCACGATATAATCGTAAATCGATTAATTTTAAAGGTAATTAACAAAAATTATTTAGTTGATATGAAAGGTAGAAAACTTGTCTCTCGCTTTTCAGTACAGAGGAAAATCATTGGCTTGCAATTGCGTCGACGCCTGACATGTTTGTTGCAACAGGGTAGCATGTTAACCATAGGGGTTGATTCTTAACCATAGTTTCGATAGGGTGGCTCACAGTGACGTAACAAAGCGCGCGTTCTGCTGGGGTAACATGAGATGAAGACTGGTAGAACTACCCCTAAAGTATCGATCTGCCCTAAACAACTTTTCTCAAGGTTCAAGCGAGTTTCTTTAGAATTAATAATATTTATATTATGTTAAATTGATTATGGAGTACATAGAGATTAACTATAGAGAAATAATAATTTTTATATACTATGAATAAATTTTTTACGTTTACGTTATCGTGTACAATTGAAATTATGTAGGAAAATTCGAGCTTATATTAAAGTACACTAACCTATCGAACGAGCTTGTCCTTTGCTACGTCACATAACCGACAATTTCTACCCGGCTATCATATGATATCAGCTAGCAGGTTGTGAACCCTTTCATGCTTTCGCTTGAGAAAACACAATGGGGGTGACCACATCAAAATGCTTTTTCGAAGCTTTCCACCTCCAAGGAATAGGATTACATGTTCCTAGCTAGTAGTTTATGGGAATGAAGTTTAATTACATAAATGATCCAAATAAAATATATTATCGTAAAAATATATGTTATCATATATGTATAGAAGACAATTAAATTAATTTATAAATAAATATGTCTATTAAATTGTTATATTATTTTATTAAAAAAAAATTTGTTAAAATTTTGTTTATTCTCTCTTTTTCCTTGTTTAATTTTATTTAACTTGACTTTGATTGTTAGTATAAATTATAAAAGAATTTGCGGTTCTAAGTCGCCTCCAAATAACAGGACAACATATCTTCACGTTAGGCTCACCTATCGAGGGTGTAAACCCTCCCGATAACTACAAGCTAAGTAAATCGATAGCTTACTTACGCTTGAGGAATGATGAATAATAAGAACAATATTTAAGAAACTTGTTTTATCTGACTTATTAACTGAATAACTACTTTTGCAAGTTCATATATTATACACAATTAATTAAGATAAAATAAATAATAAATATAAAGGAGTTTTTTACCTGGTGGAAATCTTTCTCCTACAATCGTTTCAATCCATTGTTGAGCTTCAGCTTCTTGGCTAGCTTCTCTTTTACCAGCAACCTAAAAAAATTAAATATAAGAGAATACTTAAAAAATGCATAAAAACAATTAATTTGTAGGAGATTTATAATTTAATAAAATTTTGAGTTATAACCAGTAATTTCACAAAACAGTTCTCATGTTGAGAATGAAAGTAAAATTTGCGGTCTGCAAAAAACTACTCAATTTATGTTTTGGTTATTTTATCAGTTTCCGTAGAAACTTACAAAAATTGCCGTAGCCGATGGTATTTCACATCGTCATGGCGGGGTATTGGTAAAAGTTTTCAACTAGCAATAATCGCACCTCGGCAGACCCTCATTGGTTACGATATCGCCGCTGCGCAAAGCTGATGAGACACTCGTCGTATCCGAGAATTATACAGTTGCATAGAACTTGTACTTTCGAGAAATATTATTTCACAACGCCACGTTGCGGAGAGAAATGAAACTAAATAATCTTCACGACCGAAGTAGCACGAAACTTTCATTAATCGTTACTTAAACGAAAAGGAAGTCAAATAGATTAGTTAAGATCAATGTTAAAAAATAATAATAATGTAAATAATAATAATTTGTTATTGCTATCATAAAATAATAAAATAACTTTTTATGTTTGAAATGAATTTCCTTGATAATTACATTCAGCGTCACTAAATGACACTTTATATTGCAATTCATTAATAAATAATCTATTTCAGAACCAAAACATAACATAAAACATATGATATATAAATATAGATGTATATAAAATACAACATAAAAGCTACATCTGTATTAATAGTCTACAATCTATATTTGAATATATAATATACTCTATAAGAAATTTTAAAAAACAATGTATATCTATAAATTTATTAATTTTTTCTACTTTTTATTTTGAAGAGTTAGTTACTTTAACAAATGAATAATTCATATATTATACAAAAGAATTCAAAGAGAATTTGAAAATTTGAAGTAGTGATAATGGAGATATTTTTCAAAGGTTGATTTTAATTGCAAAGTAAAATAATGTGTGATCAATGATAGAAATATAAATTTGACAGGTGTATAAAGAAACATTACGTCATCGTTAAAATACACTCGAATTACATTTCAAAGAGGTTTAGATGAAATAGTAGCACAATCGTTCCAGGTGTCTGTGCAACTACGTAAATGCGATTTGCTACGATAAACTTGGAAATAGCGTGCTGATTGATGAAATCTAAACTCGGCGGTGGCATCACCCTTCGAAGTGGCCAGAATCCAGAAATTACGACGTTTAGACTTATCGGCGTTTTCAACTGGCGACAATCCACGAAAGTTAACCGTTTTCTTTCTTATTGCAAAATACTCCTACTTGTTCGAACTTTTCCACGTTTGCTATTCTAATAACATTTTTTTGGAAACTTATATTTTAAAAATAACATTTAAATATGTGCAAATATATATCAATAATAAGCGATATATTTTATTATTCTCTTATTTTTATTATAAAATATAAGGAAGAACTTTTAGAATAAATTTAAAAATCATAGATATAGAAACGTCGAACGATTTATTACTATCTTCTCGTGGTTCTCAAATTTTTAAATCGTGAAATTATATTCCACATGAGAAACTATCTGTACGAAGAGCGCACAAAAATAAGCAGACAGTTCTCTTGTATGACCTAAATCTTAAATCTATTGCAATTTTCGTATTGAACGAATCGTTAAATAGAGGGAATCTTCCTTTTGAATGAAATAATTTACATGATAGAGAAGAATAATCGTTATTTTTCGATTCGTACGACGGTGATTATCTTTGAATCTTTTTAAGATCATGCATCTATTGGATTTTCGTTTCATTATTCTATTGGATTCAAAATTCTATTCGATTTTTTCGTCTCATTAATGTTTTTGGACATATTATAAACACATAATTAATTATACATAAAATAAAATTTGTATGAATCTTGTAAATAAGGATATAGTGTCAAGATCTGGTTACAAGTGGGGGTGTGGGAATACCCAATGGGCACTGAGCCAAAAATTCTCGTCGTTGAAGATCAGTAGGATGGGCAAGGGGGAGGGGATGATGCCATATAGCGCCGAGACGCTAGCGGTCCGACTTAGTCTACTCGGCAACATCGTTCAAAAGTTATTCTATATCGTAAAATTTGTTATTTGTTCGAGAGGTCAACGAAGTCGAGAGAAAAATGCCGGTATGTTTTCTCGCGGTTGTATATATATATATATATATATATATATATATATATATATACATATATGTTCTCGTAAAGATGGTAACCTAATGTTATCGCAATGAAAAGAATTAACAATTTATTTATTAAGTGGCAAACTAATTTTTTAGGAATTCATCGATCCTTGCTTTTCGTACGATCTATAATATCACGAACTTTTCTAATAAATTTCTGCCGATCGCTGAAAACAAATCGCATGCCTCAAATCTGTGTGATTTTTGAAATGACATTAAGTATCCATACTTAGATAAGATAATCCTTAAAGATGTTAATAACCTTTTTATCAACGATGTATGTTCTTAAAAAGAGATAAACGGTGTAAAATATATCATTATTTTGAATTCAATTTCCAATCCAAAATACTATCATCCGCTCTTAAATTCGATATTGTATGTATATCCTTGCACAGGTGACGAACGTTTTGATCGCAAGCCAAACTTTGCTGGAGATCGCGGCTATAATCGGATTTTAAATTTAGTAAATCGTTACAACACAAATCATCGGTTAGAGAGAAAAGGGAGCCTGAAAGAACGCTAACATGTTCGAGAATGAATCTTAAAATATCTGAGTGCGTCTCGAGGAGTTTAACACGTTGCTCACTTCCTTCCTTCCGTTTTTTTTCGGTTGATACATTACCGATAAAACTTAAAACATTCTTTGATATACGAGTCCTATCGAAATAAAAAAGAATATGGATCGCTTAACGTTTTTGTAAAAATATCGATGAGAATTCAATATGACGAGTTTTTAAAGAGAGAGAAAGATAGAGATAAATAAAAAAGAATATTGATCACCTAACGTTTTGATAAAAATATCGACAAGCATTCGATATTCGTAGAACTTGACGGATAACATCGACAAGCTCCAGACGTGAACGATAAATCAAGTAAACTGGCAGAGAGTGTATTCGTTTCTTTCGATCGTGTTGCAGATTGTATAATCTTTGTTATACATTTGTAAAAACATTTCTCCCTACTCGCAAAAAAGAATGTTTCCAAAAATAATCATTTGCGATCGCGTGAAACGAGAATTCTGACGATCGAACTTTAGCATGAATACTGCGATGGACCAATGTACTGTTTGTTCATATATATTTTTATATACATGTGTGTGCACTTATATGTATGTGTTGATCTTCGAATTAATGCTATAAATACTAATTTACCGTTGGCAGATGTAAGAACATCTTGGCTTTTACTTGCGTCAGTCAAATTCTACACGTCGTAAATTGATCAATGCGTTATTAACTAGTTATGAAACCGTATCATACAGGATAGTGATATCGTCATAATTTCAATTTCATTTTCCTCGAATGTGTTCTAAAAAAAAAAAAAGAAAAAAAACTTACAAGAAATAATACATAATTTAATGTTGAAGTCGAACAGGTGGGCGAAACGCATAACTGGCATTAATAGAAGCTCATGAAACTACGCCCATCGTATTTTATTTTCGACGTTGGTTTACACTCGAAAGTAATTTAACACCGACCGAGAACCGAATTCTATTTATGAATTTTGAACGTTTTTAAAAAGAGAAGTAGACAGGAAGCGTCCAGGCAATCGAAAGAAAAGCAATGTTTTATTTTTGTTTTCTTTTTCCTATTCTGTTTTTTCCTTTTAAACATAATTCATCTTCCTATCTGTCACAGGCTCGTAATAAAGAACAAGAAGCAGAAGTCCTCACTTGGATCGAAAATGTACTCGGTGAAAAACTTCCACCAGGAAATTATGAAGACATTCTCAAGGATGGCGTTGTTCTTTGCAAACTGATTAACAAACTTGCACCTGGATCCGTCAAAAAAATTCAAACGAAAGGGACAAATTTTCAGCTTATGGAAAATGTTCAGAGGTGAATGAATTTGTTGCTGAATTCGAATTTCGAAATATTTCTTATTGTAAAAAATAATAATAATGTTTTTCGTTTGATTAGGTTCCAAGCAGCAATCAAGGAATATGGAGTACCGCAGGAAGAAATCTTCCAAACGGCAGATCTTTTTGAGAGACGCAATATTCCTCAAGTGACTCTCTGTCTTTATGCACTTGGTAGGATCGTAAGTAATCGAACGACATTGAATTTTCATTTTTTCAAATATTTTATATTGTGATAGATCTGTATGATATTTATCTTATTTTTTTTTCTTCATTGAAAACAGACTCAAAAGCATCCGGAATTCAATGGACCGCGTTTAGGACCAAAAATGGCAGATGAAAATAAAAGGATGTTTACGGAAGAACAATTACGTGCTAGCGAAGGTCAACTCAACCTACAGATGGGATTTAATAAGGGTGCGAGCCAAGCGGGTCACGGTGGATTTGGAAATACTCGACATATGTAGATCTATGAAACCAGAACAGTTATTTATTATTAAATTTCGCTATAAATCGATCAATCAAAAAGGCAACGAAAAGGACAATGAAGGAGTAGAGGCGAAACTTTTTGACACGCGTACATTCGATTTCACAAATTTGCTAGTAAACAATAAGCCAAACACTTCACATCAAACATTTACATGACAACGAGCAAGATTAAATTGCTATATTTTACATATTCTCTAACTAAATATACATAACGATATCTACATCACAAGTACATACACATTACATATACACATACACGAAGAAATAATTTATGGATAAATTATCGAATATTTTATTCATATTTCTTCATTAATATTTTGGATGTTTCGTAGAACGAACGTAAAGTACGATTGAATTTGATGAATAGATGAAAGAGTCAGGATCTTGCAACATATTGCTCGAAGATTCGACACTTGCTCAATGTTTATTGATAATTAATGATAATTATTTGATATTAATTACTACTGTAAATATAGCAGAATATCCATATATCCATCCAATCCTGTTTATCTTCCGCCTCTTTTCATAAGGTTTATAATAATATAAAATATAAATTTCTTATGTAACAAACAACATTTTTTTATATCTTTAATTAATTACGATAAAGAAACCGATAACATCATAAATGTATATTTTTATACATCTATCTCTCTCTATCGCATAGTAATTTTTGAGAAATTAGTTTTCAAAACGATGTAACGAAAAATGACAGTGAGTTAAAAAAAAAAAAAAAAAGAAAATATCATCATCAGTCTTTAAAAAGTTGGCTACAAACCAAATTACTTATTACGATACAAACAATAGATAAGTAGGTTTACGAATTTGTTTTACCATTGAAACAAATGTTTGTGAAAGTTCGAGATTACTTTTACCTATATATCCGAATAATTATTTTTAGTATTCGACGAAGAAATAAGATATAAGTCGGATTTTATTTGTAAAAGTTAATTTTTCCAAGAATCGTAATACGAGAAATGACACAATTTTTATGATTTTTCGAGAAACTCCACGGAAATGAATATCTTCTGGTGTGGTAAAAGTTAATTCAAAGTTTCGCTTGGCACACGAGTGCCTTTGAGTTATTTCTGGAAGTTGTACCAGCGTCAGCCATTACTGGACTCGGGTCATAGTCCTATATTAATTTATCCATGGGATTAATCATAAGATCACTTCGAATGTGTTAATACGACTTTTCTACATTCTTTTTTTAATTTATCAAGTACGATGAGACTCTGGTAAGACGAATTTCTGATACATGCTATTTAGTCGAGAAATAAGTATTCCTTTGCAAAACTTGCCTATTTAGTATAGTTTGTATAGAAAAGTACTGGAGAAGGCGAGAGAAAAGCAACGAACTATGTCGGCACGATGCGTAATCGCTGACTCACAATCAGACTAAAAACGAAACGTAATGGAAGACAAATCCAGAATTAGACGATGGGGCTCTTAATAAAAAGTTCAAATTATAATTATTGAAAATATTGTTGAGTCAAATGATTTAAAAATATTTTCATAATTTGCGCTTTTACCTGAATGCGTCATTGAAGCGTGATCAAAGTCATGTTTATTTTTACTTGCTTATTTTTTGTTGTAAAATTGATATAATTCTCCATGTACATTATTATTGTTATTCTCCATGTATTATTATTATTATTATTATTAATATTATTATTATTATTATTATTATTATTATTATTATTATTATTATTATTATTATTATTATTATTATTATTATTATTATTATTATTTATTGAACAATATTGTACAGTGAAAGCGCACGACTCGTTGGTTTACCGCACAAGAATCATCTGTCAAATCACAGCTGATTAGAAAAACAATTGATGTGTCATATGTAAGAAAATAAGAAAACAGACCAACGTATCTTCCGCTATAATTCTTTTTTATTTATAATATTTCGTGGACATTGAATATGTGAAATTTATTTAAATTAACGAATCGAATCAATAAAAATACTCAACTTTGTTAAGTTTTAATAAAATGGTTCATAAAAGCCACGTGGAACGTATTCCAATGGCACTTACCTGCCACAACGGACGTCCAGGCATGATGAACTCAAAATTCTTGATTAATATCTTCGTGATTTTCTTCGAATACGGAATTTGTTGAGAAAGCACAGCCTACAAGTCTCGACTCAAGCGTAAGCACAAAAAGTGTGCGGCTCGGCACCGGTGCTGCGTATATATTCGTGACAAGTGTACGTTCGTATTAGTGCACGTGGGTAGCGTTTCTATATATGGATCACTTACTCACCATCGGCGTACTACGCTTATGATTGTATATGTGTGACTTCAAACGCGCGCGCCCTTCGTTTCCTTCGCATTTCATTATACGATGAGCTCGCAAGCACCACGTGTTGTTTGCTTGCGATAACTGGAAATATATCATAACATACATGATTTCATAAAAGTATAGAATTTAACTGCGACTCATTTCAGAAAAAAAAAAACGCGGACGGAAATCTCGAGTGGTTATAGCGTTTATTAAAAATACTTTCCATTAGGATTTTATGGATTCCCTTAATTATTTATAAAAGGACTAATACTTTTCAATGCACCTTTATTATATTTTTTTCTTAGAGATCATATCGATTAAATATTATTTATGTGTTAGGAAGATAATCTTAGTACTTATATTGCAATAATTTTCACTAAATAATGTTTCTATATTGTATAAAATAAATTAAAATATGAATATAATAATGATACTATTAATTAGTAATTAAAAAACTGCATCCGCAAAGGTAGCGTGGCCGAGCGGTCTAAGGCGCTGGTTTAAGGCACCAGTCTCTTCGGAGGCGTGGGTTCGAATCCCACCGCTGCCAATTTTTTTTTTTTCCTCTTCAGAAAGGACGATGGAGAATCGCGTAAGCAGAAAAGATGACTTTAGGTGAGGATAGCATTGAAAGAGATGTGCGCGATTACCAGTATGCTCGGTGCGATTCTTTTGAAGGTCCAATGGGCTTGCGTCGGCACGCGGCGCCGTGGTTCACATCTAACAGGAGCACATACTCAAACGAAGCAGATCGCTCGCCTTGCAGTGGTGAACTGTTTCTGCGACATCTAGCGGTGACCTCGGATACTAATGCCGTAAAAATGGCGATTCTGCTCGGGATATTGTCATATACGTATAACTACGAAGAAATCGTAGCTATAGCTTACTGTTTAAGATATCTCTCTCAATGTTCATACTAAGTATTTAATTTTTACCGATCAAATTAATTGGATATTCTAACATAATACAATTCAATTGTTAAGGAAATTTTAATTTGATCGAATTGAGGCATAATACACTGAGATTCTTTGAAATAAATTGTTCTTTCATTTTCAAGGTTAGGCTTTAAAGAAAGAACCCGATAACCTCTCTCATGCTCTTGCAGTTCGATGGGATCCTGTTGAGATTGTTGTTGTCGGGGGCTCGCCATTCCTGACCATTCCATTCGGGAGAGTCGATTTTCTTCTTGCTGTCCGACGAACGACAATAGAAGAGAGAAATCGTAATAAAGATAGGTGTAATGAAAGAAAAAAATCAACTGAAAGATGCTCCCATACATCTTGCTATCCTGATACAAGTTTCATTCGGAAGATGCCACCACGGACCACGCCCCATTGGCATTCGTGTATCGATCCCATTCGTGTTTCGTGTTCCATTTTGAAAGCGAGATAAGACGCTTACTTATATAGCTTTTACTTTTCATCCACATTTAGTCACGGATGTTTGTTTTCTACTTAATTCTCTTACGAATTAGAAAAAATTTTTCTCTGTGTCTAATCAAATTCATATTCGATGGTTATTTTATAAATCGTATTCGAAAAGTATCGATTAAAGATTTCAAAGATTTATAAAAATATACTAAACTGTTTTAATTTTATCAAAATAAAATTATTTATAAAAATATATAATTTAATAATTTTGGAATGTAATTATTATATTGTCAGATTAGATTACTTATCTGTGAATTTCCTAATAACTAGACTCCGTGGCGCAACGGTAGCGCGTCTGACTCCAGATCAGAAGGTTGCGTGTTCAAATCACGTCGGGGTCAAGAATACGAAATTTTTTTGTCAATTTCAACAAAATTTTTATATAGCATTAATGATTAAGAACCGTCGTAATAATTATTAAGTAATTCTACAACTTTCGAAATTTACTTTTAGTACTTGCGAAAGATAAAATGAAAGGTGTAAACAATTTAGAATATTATATTTTTTGAAAATGTCAAATAAGTCGGTTACGATATTAAAAAGGAGTGTAACTATACAAAAGGTTAAAAGTTTATCGATTACATTAATGTTGATATATCCCATCTGCATTTATTTATTTTTTTTTAAAGTTAAAATAATATAAATTTTAAATAGTCATCCTCGCGTGTAGATAATGGTCGTTTAAGAACATTTCATGACAATGAAGGCATTGAAAAACGCAGCCTGTTTGCGAGGAATCTCCTTCTCTTTACCTTTTCTTTCTGTGATCCGAAGTGCGGTGCGTGCTCACATCCCGCATAAGAACGGTGAGAGATTAGGATATCATGGACCAGAGAAATTTCTTCTCTCTCGTATGGTTGAGCGACATTCGCGCGGGTTGTCTCATTTAGCCCCTCCTGGCACTAGGCTAGCACGACCTTCCAAGAGGTCCGTCGCCTTACAGGCTTCTCTTTTGTATTTACGTGTCCTATGATTATTCCCTTGAATAAAACTTCAAGAAATATGGATATTAATCATATCGTATGATACGATACACGAAGAAAATTCATTCGAAATGTTAATAATATTTTCATTGGAATATTTATTTAATTGTCATTATGAAAAAAGAATAAAGAAAAGAAAAGAAACGAAAGATTTCTTTTTAAAAATATAAACAATTTTAGGATTTTATTTATCTCTATCATTATTATCATATGTAAAAAGAAAATCAACTATTATTTTCCAACCGGGCTTTGAACGTGAGCTTCGTATGAAAAGAATTATTCCAACATTCGTTTCATTTATTAATTATCGGATTCCGTCTTATCTGGCAACACTTCGTCTTGACTTCGATCGCTCTTATGTTTTCCTACTTCTCTGTACCGACTGATTGAGTCTAAATGATTCGGATTGTTAATCATCAAACGTTCGTTTATTCTTGATTATGTAACAGTCATCATCGTGCCTTCGAGGCTTTCCTCTTAACCGATAAGCTACATGGATGACCAATCGTATTTGTACGACGAAAACAAATCAGAACGCGTGACCTTCGTTCGAGGAGAATTTCCAATGCTCATCATTTATTTGTTTTTTTTTTAAACAAATTAACGTAATCAAGTTTGTGAATTAATTCATATTAGAAAAATCTCAAATGCATTAACGTATACGTATATAAAAATAATTATGACTTATTTTGTTAGAAACTCGTCGCGTTATTTGTGTCGCCTCGCCTTTAGAAACATGGCGGTCGACATTATCTGTTCGATCATTTTCACAGGCCTTCGTAATCTACATTTAGCGGGTAGAATGGACATAATCAACAATTTAACCGACAAGTTGTTAGGAAAGCATGAGATCGAGTTGGTAAGATGAGCGAGCTAACGATCGAACCAAGGTGTTTCGTCATGCTTCGTACCATTCATGTTAGCCGTGGATCGGAAAGACATAATTTTGAGGAAGAGCCGCGCGGGCCCTAAGCACCTCTGTGACGTAGCGTCACTTTATTGGTCCACAATGATCTCTTTCCTCGGGCTTATTGGTTCATTGACTTTAAAACGGCCAGAATTTGGCAGATTCCTGGTCCAAGTACGCTCAGGAACGATTATGCGAGCGTCTTGGCCGGTGATCAACGCTCAGAGACTTTCACTAAGCTCTCTGGAAGGCGCAGTATTCTGTAAGATAGCCGATCACGGGACAGTGACACCGTTTTCCCCAAAACTGACGTTAATAAACTTCGTATGTCTCTTCCCTCTCTCTCTCTCTCTTGCTCTCTCTCTCTCTCTCTTGCTCTCTCTCTCTCTTTCTCTCTCTCTCTCTCTCTCCCTCTCTTTCTCTTACAAGCACACTCACACATTCAGAGTTAAACCGTGCTCGAGTTTACGTCAGTGCTCTCACATGCGAGTCATTCATATACATCTTTGAGCGGAGCTCGATACTCGTGTAAAAGATATATACTTACATTTCGCCAACATATCGAGCGTTATTACGCTTTCCCCTAAAATTAACATACATTCGTGGTGGGAAAGAGCCTTCTCGTTTCATATTCTCAAAGCTGAACGTACGACTTGTACGTGTACGTAATATGTACGTATGTGTACATATATCTCTTGTTGTATATACGTGACTCCGACTCGTTGACACACGAACGCTTCTCTGGCGTCATGGAATTGCAGTCGTCTGCATGCGTTCCTGTTGAAAAAATTCCTCACGGGCGAAAGTCAAGGCATGACGGAGTATCTTGCAATAAGCGAGAACGTGCCGAGGTCGAACTAACGTTTCCATGATGTTAGCCTGGCATTAGGAGGGGCTCGATGAGACAACCCGCGCGAAACTTTGTTCAACGTAGGGAGAGCCACAAGCTCCTTTACTTTCATGCATGCCGCATATTTCGATGCTCGCATGCGGGATGTGAGCACGCATCGCGTGCTTGTTACCAAGCACATGCTACGATAGAACGCTAACCTATAATTTCGTGAAGTATAATGCTTCACTATATATATATTCTACCGTGGCATATGCTTGGTAACAATATATATATATATATATATATATATATATATATATATATATATATATGTATGTATATATATATATGTATATGTATAAATTATAGTGAATATGATAGAGGAAAGTAAACGTATCATTATGGAAGTAACTTTTACGTAAAGAAGAATTTTAACCAATTTAAAGTTAGATCTTTCTGAGGTAACAGTTTAATAATGCTACAATATCTACGATAAACGTAAGTTAGATTTTTAAATCTATTTTATTAACATGTCAATGATACTTACAGGATTTAATAGGCTATACAAATATATTATTTTTCTGTGATTTTAAATTTGATAATGTAAAATTTTACAAATATTTAAAGAAATGTATTACATATAATCACAGAATTAAATTTATCTTTATTAGCAACTGTATAAATATATTACTTTAAATGAACAACACAACAAGACTCCGTGGCGCAACGGTAGCGCGTCTGACTCCAGATCAGAAGGTTGCGTGTTCAAATCACGTCGGGGTCAAGGTCAAGTTTCTTTTTTGTTATTCGTTTTTTTTATATCTCTATTTAATAACAAATATATTATTAAACATACTTTATTAATGTATTTTATGTTTATAAACTCTACGATTTAATTTTTTTATATCAATGATATACGTATAGGAAAAATTGACATCAACAATTATTTAAACGAAATAAAATTGAAATTTATTAAAACAGAGAAAGTAACTCACATCAGTTCTCGTACATAGACACAGAAAACTGTCACGTATATCTAACGATTGTCGAATGACTTCTCGATCTGACTGATGTAGCTAATGTTTTAAATCATGCTTTTTATATAAGCGATGAGTCGAACTTTCTAATATTTTGAAACTACTCGCTAATAAGTTCCTCGACTTAGAAAATTCTCGACTCATTGTCAGAAGATTCGTCGCAATGTCTATACGCTAATGTAACTTTATCTTGAGCTTTTCTTTTTCGTACTTGTGTTGCGTACAGGCCGATCCTACATACTTGTAAATGTGTTGATAATATAAAACATAGATTTTACATTTTTATTAAAAATGGGATCAACTATATTAACGATTCAATATATACTAACGAATCCGTGTTAATTGTAACAAACAAGTTTCATTTAATTTGTTATGTACGAAGTGATCGCACTGTTCCATATTTAAAAAAATAAATCTCTTAAGGGTTAAGGGTTCCAAATAAACATATGATTCGTTTGATCTTTCGTTTAAAAGCTCTTGCTTTTATTGATTGGTTTAACACATTACAGAAGACTATGAGCTTAATTAGAAGTATCTAAAAGTCGGACAATGCTCAGCAATGTGCTTTTGTCCTTCCTTGTATATTTTTGTAGGGAGTATTCAAGGACACACATTTTGTTTAATAATATATGGTCCTTCCTATGAAGAGTGCATACGTGTTCGCCAACAAATAAGTTTCAAATTCTAGAATATGATCGTGAATTATACAAGAATTGAAAATATCATTTACATTTTTCAAAATAATTACAAAGAATTCAAAACCATCTTGTTTGAGTTTTAATTTATTCCATTTCTAATTTTTACGTATAATTCTCGATAAGTAATCACATATATTATACATTGCTTTATAATCAATTTATATATAATTACTCAATGTTAAATGTTATACATATATCCATATACATTGATATCATTGATATGGAATCTTATATGTTACATAAATTTTGTTTTCTCTGTATTGAAATTTGAAACTTGTTACGAAGATAGATAAGGATAAATAAAGAACTCAGATGCAGGACGGGTAAGAAATTCTAAAATCCTTTTGTTCCTTCGAAACTGCCTAAAGCATTCACTATTACAGTTTCCTAGATATATATAATTTATAGCAAAGGTTTTGTTATTATCGAACTAATCGGGAAAATTGAACTGAGAATATAATTCTACCATTATAACAATGTTTAAAAGACGTTAAATACAAACGTAGATATATAAATTTTGTTTCTTGATAAAAATATAATTATAGCAATAATTTATGTATTTATATAAATTTATTAAAAAAAAAATGTATATGTATATACTTCGGTTTTATTATTCACTTAAATTCAACAAAATGTAGCAGTCGTGGCCGAGTGGTTAAGGCGTCTGACTAGAAATCAGATTCCCTCTGGGAGCGTAGGTTCGAGTCCTACCGACTGCGGTTATTTGTGAATAATAATTTTTTTAATCCTATTTTTTATATTTTTTTATTTAAAACATGGTTGGAAATAATAGATACAAGCTGATATATATATAACTATTGTAATTTCCAAGTACGTCTTGTACTATATCCTACTTATATTAATATTACTTTTTTCCGAATATTTTCATTCTTTTTTTTTTATTCTATCTTTACAATCTAAACCCTTATCGTTGATGCATACGTGCGTCCCTTAATTGTTCACAGTACTTTCTCCTAAGGTTCATATATTACTATTAAAAATATCTATCCTTGGAAACTCGTTGGATATTCGCTAAGAAGACACATAGATAAAAAACACATAGCTACCTTTGTCCAGGCTTAGACATTTTTATTCAAGTATCTAATTTTCGATAATGTGTCGAGCCGGACGATAAATAAATAATGAAAGTAAACGCCTAGGCGCAACAAATCAAGGATTATCCAATTACCTAGTCTTGAAATATCCATTGATACCCTCTAGGCTACATGATCACTAAAACAAAGGGGCACATATGGAATATTTAAACATTTCAATGAACTATCCTGACCCACTCCCGACCAATGAGCATCTATTCCTTCCTTTTTCATGTTCAGATCATACTTTAATTCCGCCCTTTTTATTCTTTTTCCTAATTTCACTACAATCTTCACGGATAGTTCTAAAGACGTTAAAAAGTCAGTCAAGTTACATTCTTCAGACTCACGACATCTAGACTCTCGAATCTTATTAAACATTACTGGCTATTACTCTTTCAGAAATAGCAAGCACAATTAACCACACATCATTATAGAAAACACATCAACAATTGTACCTTATTTCAACAAATATACGGTGATAGTTTCAATTCGCGCAATATTTATTATCGCGCATCTACTTTGTGAGTTTCACGAGATCCTTTAAAATAACGCGCGTTTTCCCATTAATTTGCAGGAACGCAGCGAGAAGTATTTTGCTGACGACCTTCAACGAGCCGAGTGCCGCTGCTCTTATTCATCGCGACCATAACTCTGACGACAAAGAAGTGACGAGGGATAGTCCTCTGCAAATCGACTATCATCGCTGGTCCGGTGCAAGACGTGTATCTGGAAATCCTCTCGTAGTTGCACCTTCACGACGCAACATTTATCATTGATTTATCTTTATTATATATCCACACCCATACATCTCTTTTGTAAGTATTATAATAAATTAATATCTTAATTAATTTTAATTTAAACTACTATTAATATCTCAATCAATTTAATATACAAATTAGCGACAATAGTGGGATTGAGATATTAAGAGCAGTGTTACAAATTGCAAATATATTCGGATGTATTAATGGTGATAATAGTTCAATGGTGATAATAGTTGACTTTATCTTTTCATGCTCTGTATATCTTCGTTTCGATCATATAAAAAGAAGTATTATAGTGTTAGTAGGACAATCGCATGTACAAGAAAACTAAGAAACACGATAACATTAGCCAATACATACAATGAGAAATAATATAGTAATCATAATCGAATCTTATTTTGAAGACTACTTAAGTTCGGTCTTAAGACACTTTCTAAATTCATAGCCGAAGAATAAGCAAAAACTCGAGTAAAAGCTCAAGATGATCTTCTTCCAAATCGGCTTAATATATTTCATAAATGTTTCTTATATGATAGAAGTACAGGCTTAAGTTTATTTCATTAGTGATATATATTCATGATCATTGAAATCATCATTATTAATATATATATATATATATATATATATATATATATATATATATCGCAAAATAAAATGATCCTCATCTAATAAACTTAAAACATATCCAGAAATTAGAATAGTAAAACAAGACACAAAATATATTATTTACAGTATTATTTATAACGTATTTGGAAAACTGTAAAAATATCGATAAAAAGAAGAAGAAATATGATTTCATATCGTTAAAAATATATTCGGGACGATCAAATTTCTTTCCGATTTTATAATGAATAAAAATTTAAAAAAGGTTTTGTTTTTTGAAACATTCAATGTTCGGAATATTACCATTTAATGGAATATAAACCTAGGAAAACAAATAATCGTGGTTTATCAAAATACCCTATGTTACAATTATTGATCTGCTCGTATTGACAGATATTTTTATTTACATCGGACAAGCAGATTTAACTGTGTGTATGTGTGTGTGTAATGAGATAAATGTATGAATATATTTTTTCAAATATGGAATGATGTTAAAAATATATGCACAGTATTATACATAGCCAATATTTTTTATCATCCGACAATCATATTATTTTCTCCAATATTATGAAACATAACAGGAAATAATTAAATTAAAAAAGCAAGTACAATAATGTAATATTATTAGTACTAATAATCTGATAATAATGTTATTACAAATGAAAGGTGTAATAAAATTTGGTATATTCATAAATTAACTTTAACAGCAAATATGTCTAATTAAATAATAACAAAGTGATATATGAATATAATTATAGACATAAGCTATCACAGAAGAATAAAAAAAGAATAAATAAATAATAAATTATAGATGAGAGTCAATATTTCGTTTTTGATACTTTTCTTTATGTATTTATTTCAAATATTTTAAAACAGGATGATTAATCTTAGATTAAAAGATAACTTCTTTGACTTTCTTGGAATTGTTTTTATAATTTACGAAAAGACGAGAAGAAATATATGGTTATGACTAATAATGCACAATATGGTTCAATAAAATATGAAACAGTTCAATGTTTCTATTCTAAAAACTAATTTTTTTTTTAACAAAGCTTTATTATTGTCAATAAGAAATAAAAATACAACTATCAAACTTTAAACATACAGGAAAAAAAGATTAACAATATATATAAAAATGTTTAAGCTAAATTAATAATTTATATTATTTACTTGTATTAATATTTATAATATTTGTTTAATTATAATTAATTTAATAATAACTAATAACTAATTTAATAAATAATTTAACTTTACGATAAAAAGATCAATTCTAGTTGCTTTGGCTTTTTCGCATGTTTTCATTCAAATCAAATTCGGTAATAGTCGTAGTTCTGTTTCAATAATTATTATACTAATATACATAGATATATATACTTAACGAATTATTAGACTTTCTCTTGAAAATAATTTATAACGATACGAAATACTTGGTCTTGAGAAATTCGTTCAACGGCTGCTAAGGGACAAATACAAAATAAAAAACATATTGTCTGGGTTTTAGGCATTTTTTTTTGTATTGTGAATAGAGTCAATTTTCTCAAGCCTAGAAAAAAAAATTAAGAAGATTTTACACTGAAAGACTTACGTGTTTATCTTAATCTTATCCGTGGAGATAGCTGTGCTTCTTACACAAAAAAATTCTGGCGAACTTAATTATAAAGGACCGCACATGAAGTTATTGAAAAATGTTCTAAACTAATATTCTAAACATATTCCCGACCGATTAGAAATTAATACTGGTCTTTTTTCATACAATTATTTCTTTATTACTGTAATGAATAATTTAATTATACATATATCGTTGATTATAATCCATTAGAGATAATTATTATCCAGAATAATTTTCCTTCGAAGCTAACAATGATGTTTGTGAGAAAGCTATGTCCTAATGTATAATATAACGAAGACATTATCTCTCCATCGATACACAAATATTTATCATCGACAGCCTGTTGTTACGCCCCAGGTTAGAAGTTTCGTAAAGTTAATTTACATTGAAGGATATGACTGTTAAAACGGCTTGTTTTAGTTATGATATTTAGTCATTAGTTATGATATATATACAATTTTTATCGTAGGCGATCCTTAGATCGATCGAAATACATATTTATAATGATCTACTTTCGATTATTTATGGTTACAAGTAGATAAAAGTTAGTTGTGAGTCGAAGTAAGATGAATCGGTTGCAGACTGAAGGAATCAAGGGAAGAATTAGTAAGAAATTAAATTTGTTGAGACTCGTATTAATATACTTCCGAGTTCTAAACGAGATTGATTAAAATAATATAAACAATAAGCAATATTTTCTGGATATTACTTACAGTATCTGTTTTTATGTGTGAAGAGTTAGGTTAGCCCCAATTTGTGAGTTGTCACAACGCACTACTTAAATTGTTTCACGTAAAGAAAAAATCAAAAAAGTGATTGACTGTATTTAAAAAAAAAAACCGTTGTGTTTTCATTTGAGAAACAGTTTCATATCATTTCAATTCCGATTGATCGTCCGTAATGCACTGACTAGCAAGGGCAATGCTGAGATTTTCGTTGACTCCTAATGGTCAAGGTGGAAGACTGCTTAGTCGTCAGAACATCGGTTTTTGGTTCAATGTATTGCCTCTACGTGCGCTGCTGACGGTGATGAAAACGTTTCTGTAAAGGAACTCTCTCAATTGTGCCTTATCTGGGCCAGTTGAGTCCCCTCATTCACATTTATCTAGGATTTTTTATGCCCATTCTGTCCTCTGCCTAAACTGTGGAAAAAGTAGACATGTGCATGTCTTGTTCTTGAATTTTTCCTACAATGATCAGTGATATCAGTGCTTTAATAAATGTTTCGCCGCATAGTTGAATATTGTTGGCGTTAGGTGATTTTATGTATTCAAGATTAAGATTCCATCTTGTTTTCGCATTTCAAATACTTCAGAGTAATTTTAGTTGAAAGGAAGATGTGCGTATATGTTACAATTTTTGGAATAGTAAATCTCCAATTCTGAAGACTAATAAATTTAAGGTTTTCCTGGAATGTTACAATATAATTTACAATGCCATGAATTTACTGCTACCTTTTTATTTCATCGGAACTTTTGTTATACAATATGGCAAGATAAACGAAGGAGGAAAGATTACTATATTTTTTGCAACGGAACGTAAATATAATATATGTATTAGTTTTTTCTAAATAATATCATGACAAATTTATTATTATATTGAATTGTTTTAGACAGATACAAATAAAAGTAATCCACGTAATGTCGATCGATATGAATATCAATGACTATTTAGAAATCGCATGTTACTTTTCTCTTACGGAATACGTATTGACTTTGTACCAATTCTTTAAAAATTGACGATTATACATTTGATCCGTCTCATTTTCAATTCAGTTCTTCAATTCATGAAGAACTGAAAACGTGAAGAACACTAACGTTCTTTTAATTCATTTTTTCCACACTCGAAAGATAAAAGCGATTAGTATCTCCGTTTGTCATGAGGGACATTGATTTGATTCACCAATAAGCAATTCCAAATCTTTTTTCTTTCTTTTTTATTTTCGTTTTTTTTTTATTTTATTTTCTTTTCCTTTTTTTTTTTATTTTAAATTCTTTGTTCAATTCTAAATTCCTTTTTCCTTTTACAAATAATAGCGCCAAAGATCGTAACGTCAAAATTATATAATTGAACATTTCATTATAATTAGAACTAAGATGTACAGTTGAAGAGTGTTTATAGAAAACACTATAAGTGTCAAAATTGAAAAATGTTTTTTTTATCATATGATGATCTATATATCAATGGAAATACTATAGTATAAAATTTCAGTGTAATGTTTTTTTGTAAGATCATCAATAGTGTCAAAAGATAATATTATCGATACACTCTCGTCATTGATCAGGTAAGTTTTTTCTTCCTCTTGAAAAATTGGATTTTTGGGCTGTTTTCTATAAGGACTTTTCAATTGTACATACAAACATCTTCTAACCATTAGAAACTAATTATATTTGTTTAGTTTTCCTTTATTATCTGCCTTTTTCTATACACTTAATATTGTAATTATCTAAATCATTGTTCTAATTTCATCCTCATAAGTACTTGTAGCATTTAATACAACTTTAGACCAAAGAAAATGTATTGCGAGCACTCAATTAGATTGGTTAGTCTGTAATATACCATTTTTTACATACTGCTATTCTTTTTATATGTTTTTGTTGAATTTCATGTACATGTTCCTTTTTTTTTTAAAGTATATTAGCGAAAATAAATGTTTTTTTAGAAAATAAAGAAAAGATTGGTATTCACGTTTATCACGCGAATAACGGGGATTCGATTTCCCACTGGGAAGGATTGATTTTTGTTTTGATTGTTTTTTCATATATATATATATGAAATGCATGATACGTTTCAAACAATAGAGGAAAAAGTAATGTTCAACAACATTCTTTTCATCCTTTTTTATAGAAATATTTTCTTTAACAGAGCCATTTTTTCGAAGGACTTATTCACATTATCAGATCAAGTAAGTAACATTCTTTTCTGTCATGAAAGAATCTATAGTTAGTAATAGGATCTGAAACGCTTCGAATAAAAACAAATGTCGACTTGTTGATATAAAATTTCAAAATCTTTATAAGTCTCAAATGTTTCGTTATTTTCGTTGTACTAGCGATTTTCATGTACTTATTTTATTACTAATCTGATATCAAATCTATTTGATATTGACTCTTATTATTTTAATACTCGAATTACTCATTTTAACTCTAAATCTGAGTAACTAAATACTCAAACTTAAATCTGAGTAATTTAGTAATCAGTTCCGAATCTTTTATCATTATGATATTATTTTTATCTATAAATTTCAATGTTAAAATGAAACGTCTTGAAATGAAAAATAAAAGAGAAATCTGCGGATTTGGCAAATGGCTCTAGTACTTATTTAATTTTAAATATAATTGCTATACTTTATACTCTGTATATATTATATTACATCACACTTACAGTTTTGTAATGGAATAAGTAATATGCATAAGCAGTAAATTTATTTTTTCTTCTTTATTTTATTTTCTTCTCTCATTTCCTATATATCAACATTTATAATATATACTGCAAGCTATAAAAATGAATAACGTAAATAAATATACTTTTACTGATTCAAACTTTTCGGATTTTTTTTTAAATATTTCACATCAATAATATTGTTTGAACAAAAGTAATCAAAATGATTCTAAGATATTGATTACTCATTAATCATTTGAATCCTATCAAAATTTTCAAGACTTTGAAACGTACGAGTTAACGATGAATATTTTCAAGATTATTGGTAGGACAATGAAAGTGACAAAAGGCTTGAAACTTATTAAGATTTTTTAGGCTTTTTTAATCTTTGAATGGTTTCAAAGTTAATCGAATGTGTCGTAAAAATAAACGAAATAAATTCTGAACGATTCGAAGTATTTCTGATCCCATCTGTACGTACCATATTCGCATATATATACGCAATAATTTTGTATATCAAAGATAAAATCAATAACTTTTATTATAAATATCACAAAAAAATATTCTTTGGTTTATGTTAGTTATCGAAGGCGCCGTGGCTTAGTTGGTTAAAGCGCCTGTCTAGTAAACAGGAGATCGGGGGTTCGAATCCCCCCGGGGCCCCTTGCCTTTTAATTTTGGACTCATGATTAGAAATATAATAAGTTTTTACATTGAACAAAATACATAGAATAATTTTTTATGCAATCTCAAGTTCTCATAGAAGTCACGAATGGATGAATTATCCTTTATAAATAATCATTAATAGTAAGGTGAAATTTTATTCTTGATATTCGGTATTTGTGAAGATACCAAATAGTCTATTAGCAAAGATAAAAAATATCTACGGATTCGTTCAATTATCGATGCATTATTATTAATGTTATTATTATTATTATTACTATTATTCCCATTGTTCTTCGTATCCATTTTTACATCGATACAATGACAGAGTAACATTTTTTTTATAAATGCTTCGTCGCTTTCGGCCTTAGAGATATTTTCTTTTGTTTCAATAATGTCTTTTTTGTCTGAAAATTGTAAAATGATTTTAGATTCGTCCACCGGTTTAATTTTTTCATTATCGCTAGGTATTATACTACTAGGCAAAGTTTTGCTAATATCAGATAAGACATTCTGTTCTTTGACTACGCTATTTTCTAAATTCGTTCTCAGTTCTATATTTTTGAGGGTGAAATCAGAAAAAGGACTTTCGATTGTCATAGAACTTATATCGCATTCATTGTTCTTTGCATTTTTGAGATCAGATGTAGCATTGAGTTTCTTGACCAAATTTGTCTTCGGTGTACTCGTTAAAATTTTGTCTTTGTTTACAAATAAATCGTTTTCCAATGATTCCAATTTTTTATCGTCAGGAATCGGTGATTCAATCGAAGTAAGAGTCTCAGTTATGTCCTGCATATCTGATTGGAGAATGTCTTTCGCAAGATCCTTGGAACTTGAATCAAGAATAACTTTCTCCTTCTCACTTGTCGCTGGTTGTTCTATTTCATCGCGAGTATCAGTTTTACTTTCGTTAAGCTCCGAAGTATTAACATCAGTTTTGATATAAATTTTCTTTGCTGTAGGTGTTTGCTTCTTATCGGAGTTATAACGAGCGTACAAATTTTGAAGGATTTCTATGTCTCGTGAAGGAAGAGTCTTTAAAGCAATGACGCGTTCCATATGTTGGACGTATGCTTCCTCTGGCAATACAGTGATTTGTTCTAAAAGTTTTTTTATTTATTATTTATTTTTTTTTATTTTGTTTTTATATTTAAATTTACACGTAGATATTTGAACTTAATTATAAAATAAAAAAAAAAAAATATATATATATACAGTGGCAAGCATATAAATAAGAAAAATGTTTTTGTAAACTTAAACTTAATCTGTTTTTGTTTTCTAAAATAATAATATATAAAGTCAATATTTCCAGAAAGTGTATACTTTAAGCTACAAATTGATATATAATACATCATAGCTAAAGTTGTTGTTTGACCTTTACGACGGTAAACAGTGTATAGCAGCACATTTGAAGCGAGCACGTGAATAAGAAAACGTCTTATTACTAACAGTTGTACGAAGTTCTTTGTATTGTGAATGTCTGCAGTTCGTTAAATTGAAAATATTTAATCTATATTTGCTTATTTTTCATTTCCTGCTTTGTCATTATGAGTGGAAGCAAGCACGTTACACTGGATATACAACGAGAAATTTTGTAATTGCGTAAACAAAATTTTAAACTTCGTGAAATTGCAAATCGTTTGGATATTTCTATTACTGCCCGTCACCAAACTTTGAAGCATATAGATGAAAATGGCAATTATTCTGCGAGCCTCTAGACCATGAAAAATACTGCCTCGCATTGATCGTTTAATTCATCGGCTCTCAGAAAACGATCATTTCAAAATTGCAATTCATTCTGAAATTTTAGCACATATTGTATCAAAAATTAATGTTCACATTGTGCGAAAACATTTGAATGAGTTTGAGTTAAAAGGATCGTGTTGCACGTAAAATACCATTCATAATAAAAAAATCGAAAATCAAGGTTACGTTTCGTTAAAGAGTACATTGATTGGACACTAGAACAATGAGTTAAAGTCATCTTCACCGATGAATCAAAGGTTAATCGATTCGTTTTAGTTGGGAAAATATATGTTTGATAAAATATAGACG
The DNA here is from genome assembly GCF_050613455.1 of Vespa mandarinia. NCBI lineage: Eukaryota > Metazoa > Arthropoda > Insecta > Hymenoptera > Vespidae > Vespa > Vespa mandarinia. The sequence goes on along the minus strand of NC_140811.1, from coordinate 11,608,690 downwards.
AAGAATTCAAGGAGAAGTGCCTACAACCAACCACTAAAGGAGGCGATGATTCCTTAATGGTTTGGGTCGGGATGGCTATGAACGGTCTTGATCCAATTTGTTGAATAGAAAGAATTATGAATCAGCATGTTTATGTTGATATCTTAGATCGCTATTTATTTCCTTTTGCTATGAATGAATTTGCTAGAATACTATATTTTTCAACCAAACAACGATCCTAAACACACATCTCGTAAGGCAAATCATTTTCTAAGTGACCACCATGTTAATATTATGACAATCTCTCAATTTAAATCCGATAGAAACTCTTTGGAACGATGTAAAAACTGTTGTTAAACAAAAGAAACTATCTAATATTAACAAATTATATAATGTTGTTGAATTAGCATGGAATAATATTTCAGTTGTTCGTTGTATACGATTTATTAATTCTATCTCGTAGATGTACGGAAGTGATCAGGAATAAAGGTGGACCTTTCAAAATCATTATTAAATATCATTATAAAAAATCATTATTTTGTGTCAAATAAAACCGACAAATTTTAATTTTATAATGTTTTCTTATTTAGTTGCTTGTTGATTATTGCTCCATACTATGTGTATTTGATTTTATATTGAAAATAAAGGTAAAATTAGTTTAACAATTATAGTTATTCAACGTCTATAAAATGCACTTTCCAACGACGTATAATACTAATAAAAATATAAACAATCCATAATTATATCAGAAATTTAGTTTAAGAATAAATATTTTTTTATTTATATGCTCGCCACTATATATGTATGTATCTATGTATAAATGTATGCATGTATGTATGTATGTATATACAAAGTATCTATTTATAGATGACCAAGCAGATATCTCACAACTGTTACAAGGAAGTTTAATAAGACATATTTACACGGATATGAATCAGCTACAAAGTGTACGTAAAAATAAATTTTTAAGTGTATAGTAACCGTTTCAAGTCATGAAGATCAACATAGTTTTTTTAAGTGAATACTTATAATCTTTTTTGCATTTTTATATAGTAGTGGTCGTTTGCAATCAAAATTATATCTATTAAAAAATTGCTATTATGCATTGTTTACAAGATAATCGGCATGATTACGATCGATTAATAAATTCACATTGTATTGTAATTTATACTCCGTACTATACAAATACGTTATTTACAAATCAAGTAGTTGTGTATTTTGACGAGTTGAATGTTAATGATCTTGTTCGATGTAACTGATTTCAAAATATGTAGTTCGACAATTGTTTTTCAAATGTAATATGGAAAACCAACTATTTAAAGACTTAAAATGCCAGTTATTTCGTAAACGATTCATTCAATGATCCAATCAAAAATTTCTACAAATGATTCATACGATTTCGACATATGATTTTGTTTGCAAATAATTACTACTATATGAATATGTAAACAAATTATAGGCAGTCGTTTAAAAATACTATGTTAATTTTCATCAATTGAAGAGATCACGAGCAAAAAAGAATTGTTGACTTGCATTTTGTAGTAAATCAATGCAAACTTCTTTTATAAAATATCGTAAGACATTTGCTTAAACATCTGTGGGCGGGCACTCTTTATATATTAATATATATATATATATATATATATATATATATATATATATATATATTAAAAATAATATAATATAATGTCTAATTTTCTTTACGTTATATGTACATACATATACACACATATATTTTGTTTCATACCCGACACATCTTTTGACTTGACGTCATCTCCATCTTTTTTTGCCGCAATCGATTTGTTAATTGTATCGTTTTCATGTTTTTCCTTATTATCAGTCATCTTCTTCGATTTTTTCGTATATTTTTCAATCTCATTTTCATCTGAAAATATTGGCGAAATATTTTCACCATTTGCTTCTTTTTCTGGCTGATCTTTTATATTTATAAAGCCCTTCGATTTTTTAATAAACTGACGTTTACTTCGTTGTGCTGTATCATGAGTTTCTATATATTCATAATTTCTTTCATAATCTGTCAAATCTACGAAACCTTTTTTCTCGGTTACTATAGGATGTGTGTAATTTACATCGATATTGTAATTAACATTCTCAATTTGTTCATTATTAAAATCAGAAATATCATTTTCTGCATTGTCAGATTTAGAAACTTTTTGTTTCTTCACAACTTTTTTTTCTTTCTCTGCCATCTTATTTTTAAGAAATAAAAAATGATATTTGCGTAACTTCATATTAAATGTAAATTGTTTTGTCAATGTTATCTACAGATTTCTTCTTATCTACTGGCGATTATAACTAGTACATGAGATTGTAAATGTAAATTATGTATATAAAATAAGAACCATGTGTATCATGTAATATATATACAATGATTATAAATTAGTCAACAAAAAAAATTTGTAAACAAAAAAGAAATCGACGAGGATGGGATTCGAACCCACGCGTGCAGAGCACATTGGATTAGCAGTCCAACGCCTTAACCACTCGGCCACCTCGTCACACGAGAATAATCTTCCTAAATATTTATAATAAATAAAAATTCTTAATAATTGTTTTGAAAATTTAATAAAAACATTTGTAGAAGTTCAAATGATGTAAATATTTGCTTAAGTGTATATAATTCCGTTTTACATCAAAAAATTACACATTAATGAAAATAACAATTCACAGTATATTCATATATTTGAATAAAATTGGAAATAAAAAATACACATAGCATACAGTATAACTTAAATACATATGTAATCATGACTTCATTATCGGTCATAAGTATGTATGTATAATTTGTATAAAATTGATATGTGTGTGTTTAGATTGTTATTACGATCGTTGTGTAAGCAATATTTAAATACGTCATAACAAATGAATTTACTTGAAAAACTTTAAAATATTTTTAATATTTATCATAAGTAATGCGTAGATTATTACCACTTGACTTTGTACTTTATTATTTCCATTATAATCTATTCAATAAGTAGTCAAGATAGTAACCAATGGCTGCAATCATGTTAAGTAATCGTTTTCCGTCTTTATTTGTTACAACATGCAATGCACATAATTGGGTACAGTCATAGCAACGTAAGAAGTTTAAGTGGTACTTCAAAGAAATTGAAGAATGGAAGAGACATCAAAAAAAATGTTGACATACACTTCTGTTTACGACAAGAGGATTGCTGCGAATATTGGAAACGAATTTTCTAGACTTCAAGGTAAATAAATATAGCATATGGAACCATTGTAATTATCATTATATTTAGGAAAAAAAAACGAATTAATTGCAAGTATATGTATAATTCTGCAGTAAAAGAATTTTATATTGTTTTTATCTTTATTTAGGACAATGTTATTTGGATCATGCTGGTGCTACACTTTATTCCAAAACACAAATCAAAAATGTAAGCGATGATTTATGTAACTCCCTTTATGGTAATCCACATTCTATTGGCCTTGCAGGTGGTATTACTCATGATAACATTGAACAAATAAGACATAGGTAAATACTTTTTTAACAAATTTAACTACTGTGTAACTGAATGTATTATTTTTTATATATTATGATTTTTTAGAATATTAAGTCATTTTCACACATCATCAGAAGAATACAGTGTTATTTTTACATCAGGAGCAACACAATCTTTAAAAATTATCGCTGAAACATTTCGCTTTACGAATAATAAAAATAATGATCTTCATTTTCAATCTACAGGACATTTTATTTATATGCAAGACAATCATACTTCAGTTCTTGGAATGAGAGAGATTGTCTCTCAAAAAAAGGTTAAAATAACTTGTCTTAGTCATAAACATGCATTTCAAGTATTAGAACAACCAGTAAATTCTTCAAATAATAATGTAGCAAGTGACAATAATTCTCTTTTTGTTTATCCTGCCCAATGCAATTTTTCTGGTGCAAAATATCCACTCGAATGGATTCAAAATGTACACAATAATGTGCTTTCCAGCGTCACTGGTCAATTAAATACAAAGTGCTATGTTCTCCTGGATGCAGCAGGTTTTGTACCAACAAATGATTTAAATTTATCCATATTTAAACCAGATTTTGTGTGTATATCTTTTTATAAGATGTTTGGATATCCAACTGGTATTGGTGCTTTAATAGTAAAAAATTCTAGTGCAGATGTTCTTGATAAAGTCTATTACGGAGGAGGCACTGTAAATGTTTCTCTTAGTTCTGAAATGTTTCATGTGAAGCGTCAAAACTTATATCAAAGGTAAATAAGATAAACATATTTGAATGAAAATAACATATTTTAATAATATTACAATGTTTAATTATAATATTACAATACTAATAGATTCGAAGATGGAACCATACCATTTTTATCTATAATATCATTACAATATGGATTAGATATACTTCTAAAAATTAGTATAAAGCAAATATCAAGTCATGTATTCGCACTTGCTAAATATTTGCATCACACTCTATTAAGATTGCATCATTGTAATGGTGCACCTGTTGTAAAAATTTATTCAGACAATGACTATGAAGATCCTAACTTACAAGGAGGAATTGTTACATTTAATATTCTTAGGTCCAATGGCGAATATGTTGGATATATGGAAGTTGCACATATGGCTGCACTTTTTAAAATACATCTCAGAACTGGTTGTTTCTGTAATCCTGGTGCATGCCAAAGACATCTATCCCTTAAAAATGAAGAAATTTTACAAAATTATGATGCAGGCTATGTATGTGGTGGTGCTGCAGATATAATAAATGGTAAACCAACTGGTGCTATACGAATTTCATTTGGATATATGTCTGTGATCGAAGATGTTGAGACTTTATTACAAATGATAACTAAATGCTTTTTGAGCAAATCAGAAAAAAATTTAAGCATATCAGAAGTTCGTAAATTAAATCATATTGAGATTAAAAATAAGAAATATCTTATAAATGATAAAGATAATATAAAAGAATTTGAGGATAAGGCATGGTATTCATCATTTTTATATGGTGCAAAATATTTAAAAAATACTAATAACTTAAAAAGTAATATTACTCTAAAACGATTGTTTATATATCCTATAAAATCATGTGGAGCATTTGAAATAACTACTTCTTGGACTTTGAATGAGAAAGGTTTAGAATATGATAGAGAATGGATGATAATGACATCAAATGGAATTTGTTTGACTCAAAAGCAACAAACTAATCTTTGTTTAATTAAACCATTTATATCCAAAGAAACGCAAGTCATAAGATTAACATATCCAGGTAAAATTGAAATGAACTATTCTTGGAAAGAAATTTTTTCTTTACTAGTAATGATGTAATGATTACTATTTAATATTTTCATTTTACAATAAATCTTTTAGGAATGCCATTAGTAGAAATACCTTTGAAGTATTCTGAAGATTATGTAAATGGTACAATATGCCAAAGTAGAGTTTGCGGACAAAAAGTTCAAGGCATTGATTGTGGAGAAGATGTGTCTGAGTGGTTGAGCTTAGCTATTGGTCATCCAAATTTAAAACTTGTTAGGCAAATTAATCATGAAATCAAAGACAAACTAAAGCAAGGTACATTAAAAGAATACTTAATTTATATACATTTCATTGTGCATTTCTAACTATACATTTTTTAAGGATTACATAATCCAAAACTATCCTTTTCGAGTCAAGCTCAATATCTATTATTGAATGAAGAAAGTATATCATGGTTATGTAGTAGAATTGTTAATGCAGAAGATTTTAACAAAGATACGGTATTACATAGATTTAGGGGAAACATTGTTTTAAGTGGCTGCAAAGCTTTTGAAGAACTTTCATGGAAATTAATACGAATAGGCAAAACTGAATTCCAGGTTGTTCATTTATACAAATTAATAATATTAGTCTTAATTGGAGCATAGAATTCAACCTGTAAATATTATTATGCATGTTAGGTAAATGGATCTTGCACAAGATGTCAAATGATATGCATTGATCAAACAACAGGCATAAAAACGGTAGAACCATTACGTACATTAGCAGAGGAATTTCATGGAAAATTAAAATTTGGCATATATCTTACAAGATTGACAACAAAAGAAGAAATATTAAATATTGGAGATACAGTGTACTTTGATTGATATGAAATAATATATATATTATACTATGCTATATATATATTATATATATATATATAAAATTTACATTCATATAAATTTTATACTTTACCTGGAATTTTTTAACTAGAATATTATGATATTATACATTCTATAGGTTGTTGTTTTGTAACTTTTTTTACAGGTTCACCATTTGATACATCTTTGATAGTTTCACATACTGCTTCGTAGTCAGGAAATGCTAGTGTTTGTAGTTTTGAATAAACTAATTCGTCATTAATTTTAATTTCAAAGGATCCTGCAAGAAAATAACAAATTTGTATCTATTTTTAATATATAAAATTTTATATAAAAGTTGTCTTACCTTCTTTTCCTTCGGTTCCAGAGACTTTGGCTGTTGGTACATTCTTCTCTATTAAATTGACCATATCAAGAAATTGTGGCTTATAGTTACAGGTTTCACTGTAAAAAAGTTTCAAATGTATTTAGTAAAACTGACTTTGATTATTGTTTTAGCATCAATAAATCTAAGTATTTTATCAAGAGGTTATAATTTTCTTTGCATGCTGCAATAACATTTATTGCAATTTATAATAGGATTTTATAATAATAAATATTAATATATTTACCAATATTCGATGTTAACTTTAACATCATGCATATTAGATAGATATAATTTTGTAAATTATTTTAATTTAAATTAATCTTCAATTGTATCTGCTATGATACATTACTACCAACATTAATATATCAATTTCATATTAAATAAAAAATGTAGAATTAAATATATGCATATGTAGGGTAATACGTATCGATAGTTTACAGTTGTAACTCGGACGATGTCCTCATTTCGTTTTTATTTATATACCTCTTATGGAAAGATCGATTTATGTTATTAACGTCAACATACAAACTATCAATGGAAAGAAGTAACAATATTTATGCAATTTTATTATATTATATTTCAAACGAATAAGACAGTGAAACTTTTGTTAAAAACGATTAAAAAAAAGTCGAATTCTTTTTGAAGCCATTTGAAATTGCTACGTCGACCTTGGTAGCACTGAGCCAATCGGCGCCATTTTTTCATGTATGCATATGTCGGCTGTTCTTGATGTGACAGCGAATTATTACATTTCGTTATAATACACAGAAAAATAATACAGTAAAGTATTTCACGAGCTTATTAATATAAAACGATAATACTTCATATTCTTGAAATAAATAGTGTTCCAGTTGTGCAGCGTACTGAATTGTTACGCGCGAATCTTTTGAAAATTGCTTACGTGGGCAACAGGTGGCAATGTCTAATTTTGCACATGTTTCGTGTTTGTGAATCAGTTATATACTTGAAATATTAATTTTAGATGGATTATATTTCGTGCAAAATAACGAGAGGCATATTGCAGTGAACGCATTAAATCGATTCATTTTTTATGGAGTTGTTGTACCTTTAAGATATATTAATTGCTTATACAGAGAAAATATTTAAGATAAAAATATATAAAAAATGGATTATGATTACTTGATCAAATTTTTGGCTCTTGGGAATTCTGGAGTTGGGAAAACCAGTTTTCTGTATCAGTATACCGATGGTACTTTCAATTCACGCTTTGTTTCCACAGTTGGGATTGATTTTAAAGAAAAGAGAGTTGTAAGTATGCATTTTATTTACAGCATTTGGTTTTAGTTAACTTTAAATCTCTCATATAAATTGTATTCCTATTAATTACTTTGCTTTGGTTATAGATATATCAGATGCCTGATGGAAGTAGCCAAAGAGTACATTTACAGCTTTGGGATACAGCTGGCCAAGAGAGGTAAATACATTATTAATATTTATTAGCTACAATAACATTAAACTACAATCTTACAGCATAAGTAATTTTATAGAAATTATTATATTTTTATGATTTTTTTTTTATTTAGAAGTAAACATATATATTTGAGAAATTGCATGATTATACATTAGTAAATACATTATTAAATAATAACAATATATATTTGCGACAACATCTTCAAAATCTAATAAATTTTCTTAGCGCTGTGCATGATATTTTTATAATATATATAACATAATATGTAGAAAACAAAACTAATAAAGTTAGTTTAAATTAATATCATTAACATTCAGGTTTCGAAGTTTAACCACGGCCTTTTACCGGGATTCTATGGGTTTCTTATTAATTTTTGATCTGACCAATGAGCCCTCCTTTCTTGAAGTTAGAAATTGGCTGGAACAGCTTAGGGTACTTGTCTTTTTATAGATTATTGGAAATTTATTTTAACATATATTTAATATGTTGTATATTTGCGGACGATTTTTTGAGCTATAATCAATTTAACTACATAATAAGTCTATTAGAATTTTATTAACATTGTTAGTTTGGTCATATTAAGCATGGTGATAGAATTAGATTAGAGCATGCAGTAGTTGCACTTGAAATGACACTTATCAATATTACTTTTGATTAACACAATTAGGTTTATATATGAGCTGGACAAATACTCAAATTGTCGTTCGATTTCAATTAAAAGGTATATGAGCCACTCATACTTTATTAAGCGATTGTCATATCACAGGTTTATATTAATCTTTTTTTCCTTTATAATGATTCTTATTTTCCATATATATATATATACAGATGCATGCATATTGTGAAAATCCAGATATAATTCTCTGTGGTAACAAATCTGATCTGGAGGATAAGCGAGTTATTAGCGAGTATAAAGCACGTGATCTAGCAGAGAAACATGGGTGAGTTTATAAGTTCTTTTATAAATTGCAAGTTTTAAAAAATTATTTTATCTTAACTTAAAGATATTTTATTTATGATCTATTAACTTTTTCAATGTAAAAACATATAAAAAGAAAAGATATGAATGTGAATCTTATAATTTTTCTTTAAAGAGTGTAATTGAACCTTGATTTTCAGATTGGTATATTTGGAAACTAGTGCTGCTACTGGACAAAATGTTGAACGTGCAGTAGAAATTCTGTTAGAACGTGTTATGCGCAGAATGGAAATTACAGTAGATAAATCATTGCTACCACATCAAAAGATTTTAAAGTGTCACGAGCGTGAGACACCACCTCCTAATAGTTCTTGTTATTGCTGACAGTGTGATTTTGCATAGACAGTCAGATTAGTTTGACTGCTATTGCAATCGGAGGTCTCAGGGGGAAAAAATATTTCCTTTATTCTCATAAGATAACAGATCGACATTTAACTTAATTACAAGTCATTCAATTCTGAGTAAAAAAGGTTGTGACAAAGGAATTTAATCAGAATTTTTTCTGAAATTTATCAGGTATGTCTCGAGTTGTGAATATCAATATTCTAAGCTATTGCTTCCTACAATGTACAATCCTATCGTCTTCCATGTTTCTTCTTTGTCATAAGAATTTATCTCTTCTTTTGTCATATCATTATAATACAAATCATCATCATCATCATCATCATCATCATCATCATCATCATCATCATCATCATCATCATCATCATCATCATCATCATCATCATCATCATCATCATCATCATCATCATCATCACCATCACCATCACCATCACCATCACCATCACCATCACCATCACCATCACCATCACCATCACCATCACCATCACCATCATCATCACCATCACCATCACCATCACCATCACCATCACCATCACTATCACTATCACTATCACCATCACCATCACCATCACCATCACCATCACCATCACCATCACCATCACCATCACCATCACCATCACCATCACCATTACCATCACCATCACCATCACACACACACACACACACACACACACACACACACACACACAGAGACACACCCAAATATACTGTGTATATATATTTTTGTTTTTAAACGAATCTCTTCGATACATTTTCCATTCCTGCTTCCTTGATATCTTTTCCTTGAAATCTTCAAAAATAATGATTTAACTTATATTTCCATCATAATAATATGCACAAAGTGTTCAAAAAGTCAATCTTTCACAATGTGTCAAAAGTGTGATATAACAATTTCAAAGAAATTTTCAAATTTATGAATCTTCATATATAACTAAATGTTTTTAATGCTGTTATTGTATGATATTTATTTAGAATCATTAAGTGTAATCGTAAGTAATACGTTCAATACAATCAATAATATCATACAATATGCATGAAGTACTACATACTAATCTTGTGATATTTATACAGATTTAATATCTTGTTCGAGATAATATATATAACGATATCGCGTTTGGAAATTATGAAAATTTACGTTATTAATGTAATGGAAGCAAGATTATATACTTATACTATATATGTATAGTACATTGTATTTCTTTGTCAATAATTTCTTTATAATTTTGAACTCGATCCGTTTGATCAAATATGTTTTAAAATTGATAAATACATATAGGTATATTAATTCATCCTTTGCTCACGTGAACATAGCGAAATCAAGTACGAAGCGTGACACTTGGGAGGAGAAAGATAATGCGGAAAATATCTTAGACGTTGGGAGACGAAACGAAGTTTCGTTAATTGCCATGGGACGAAGAATATACTGGATGTCAGAAACTTCAGGGATTTTCGTCAGAATAATGTCTTAATTATTAGCTAGCTATTTATATATTTGGTTTAACTTCACAATTGAAATCTTTCATTTTATTTATTTACAAAGAAAAATTCTTTTTAAATTCTATATGAATTTTATTTTTAGCTAATATATCATAAAATCATTCGTCTCATTAGCAAAGATTAAAAGTGATTTTTCACTTGTGCTTGAAATTTATTTATTTATTTTTTTTGATCGCATTGTCATAATCGCAGTAAGATAAATTCATTAGTGCAATGCCACGGAGTTTATTCAAGTTATAATAATAGTTATTCTTGAAGATATTAGAAACGAAGTAAAAAAAGGCCTTTCATTTTTGATAACTCGCTTATATTATATTCGATCATGGATGAAAATAATCGAATCAATTTAATATAGAAGTATGAACTCATTTCCATGATTTATTTATCTCCGAGATATCCATGCATTCGTATTTATTTTTTTATTTGGGAGCTTGTTTTGTTCACGATTGAAACCTTGAATAGAGCGTTTTATTAAAGCTCCAATTTATGAGCATGTCGGACGAAAGGTATATTTGAATTTCACGGTTTTAATCAAACCTTGGGAATTTAATAAGTTTACGAGAAATCATAAATATCGGAAGTTAACGTGTGATCGAAAAAAGAAGTGAATAATAAAAGAAAAATACGATGATATCGATATTTGGTCGTATATAATATATTGATATTATATTTTATAGGATGGATAATATATTTTCGAAACAATACACGCGAAGAATCGACTTGATCAGGTGAGATCGAACATTCGTCAGGTGACCGAAGCAATTTAGTACAGTTCGAGTGGAAGCCTTGAACGATCAGCGAGGGAATACGAGCAATTTGCGCTTTAAAGTCCTACAAGCAATGTCTGTGTTCAGCCGTCCATAGAACTTGGCTGTCAGTAACACATCGACACGCTCGAAGTCCTGTTGGAGGCTTTCAATTTGTGTCTCTCGTCTTGTCGAAAGCTGCTAATTATTATTGCAGTTCCTGTTAGTTAATTTGATCCAAATAGACAAAGGTAGAATCGTTTGAAGTCGAAGGGTTAAGAGTTGCGAGTAAGAAGACGATATTTATCGAAGCGTGTTAACTGTAACTCTTTAGAATTTATTTACTTTTCGTATTTGCTTTTATCCTTTCGATTATTACTCGATACCTGTTCAATGGCAAGTTTCCATGAATTCGGTAACATTGGCTCGTAAGTTAGAATAGAAACTTTTCATCGATGTTATTATTCGTTACCTTAGATTCCAAGAGGAGAACCGAGAAAAGCGACGATACTGTATGGATTCGATAACAGGCTATATAAACGAGAGGAGAAAAATAAGATTTTTAACGTGTCTTGAAAGAAACCTTAATGGACAAAGTACGTATATCTGTACGTTTTTTTCATTCTTTCTCTCTCCTTATCTTAGTAACTACGTTAAACAGATGTCTCGGTAAGAAGAGCTTCGTTCCTTGGCGATTTCGCATTTTGTATTTTCTAGTTTATTTCAGTGAAAAAAAGAAAGAAAGAAAGAAAGAAACAGTATGGCGGAGAAAGCTGACAATAAACACACAGAATTGTATGATTTATTCTTTTTGTCCAGCGCCATGCATCGTGAAAGTATTCTTCTTCTCTTTTGAACAATTTTTAATCGTCGTTATCTCTTTGTAAATCGTTATCTCATTTTGTAAGTTAGGCGTAAGGAAAGGTTTATCGAATAGATGAGAAAAGAAGAATTTTGTGATAAATCGAAGAGGTACAGTCAAGTGGAAGATAAAATGAAATTACGTCGTGGTTTTGCCGTGGTTCTTTCATTTTTAGGTCGCATGTGTTATCGAGCGATTTATAATTTCCATTTCTGTAGACATTCGTTATTTCTCTCTCTCTTTCTCTCTCCCTCTCCCCCTCCCCACGCCCATCCCTCCCCCACCCCTCCTCATCCCCTCTCTCTTCCGTTGAAGCCTTGAGTCGAGTTAGAAAATCGAACTCATCAATACACGTAGTTACATCCTCCGATCATTGAACGAGTTCGTCGCATCGTTTATTCAAAAATTCCTGTTTTCGTAATCAGACAGGCGTCAGGAAGACATGGAGTGGCGAAGTGTGTCTTCTTTCTTTCTTTTTCTCTTGTTCTTTCTCTTTCTTCTTCTATTTCTATTTCTTTCTTTCACTTGGCTGTGAAGAATGAAACTCGTGTTGAGCTATATCTGGATGTGTTTACAGGATTCGTATCTATCCGATGCTTGAGATTCTCGTCTCTTTTCTTCCATTTTCTCATCCCTAAGAGACGAGCGCGAATGTACTCGATTGTTTCATTTGAGATTGTGAAACACGAGAAACTGGCTTAGGGGAAGCTTTACACTGTTAGAGGATAGGATGCTATAAGGGGGCGGCTACTACTATACGACGTTTGGACACGAGAACGATTCTTACAAGGACTGTTTCTCTTTTCCTTTTTTCTCTTTCTCGTTTTGGTCCATTCGTTTTCTCGCTGTCCCATCTTCCATTTCTTTTTCTGCCTTTTTCTCATTGCTATAGGTACAGTACGAAGGAGTGGCATCCAAGTTTCCGCGTTTCTGCGTTTTTACGTCCTTCAATGGAATTGATTCTTTCAAGACGGGAAGAGCAATTTTTCTTTAATTCCGCCACGCGGAAAATCGTACCCTCTCGGACGTTATTCTGACTCGTTCACAATCGTATTTCCATTGAGAAAAAAAAAGGTATTCGTTAAAATCCTACGAATAACTCTTATTGATTTTACTCTTTGTAACGTGCAAAAGAATTATGATTGGTTGAGGTAGAGAGAGAGAGGGGGAGGGGGAGAGAAATGTTTAAAGATAATTAGTTTGAATTATAGTGAATGAAGCGAGTATAGGAAGTGTATATGTGTGTATATTTTATGTGTTTATGTGTGTATATATTATATTATATAATATATTATATTTAGATTAAAATTTGATTTAAGACTAAAACAGTCTGGGTCAATGGCAGCCTAGATTTTTCAGAATAAGAAATTATTCCTATCCTATTGAAGCCAATTAAAGATTCCTCTTTCCTTCGGGATTATATATCAATACTATCACAGACTACTATTCGACCTGTATCGCTACTGCGAATCATCGCCATCGATCGTGGACCTTTTCCAATTAACGTCACGTCTTGGACCCCGGATCGTTATCCTTATCGTTGGCTATTTCTTGAATCCGGTGGGCTGATAAAGAAAGTCTCACGAAAGATATCTTTCTTTCTAACTTTCATTCTTTTTTCTTCTCAAAACTCGGTCGATTCTTTCTCTCTTTCACTCTCTCTCTCTCTCTCTGTCTGTCTCTCTCTTTCTCTTTCTCTTTCTTTCTTTCTTTCTTTCTTTCTCTTTCAGTTGAATCCCTTTGGCAAATCCACCGTCGGCCGTTTTCCAGGCGAAGGAAAATACACTGGCTTGCACTGACACATCGAGAACGTATATATACAAAGCTTCTTTCGCTTTGTTTTAAGATTGTTCAGGGAATCGTAAATGGTGAAACTCGACGTTACTTCAGAATGCGTCCTGTTCGTTCGTGTTCGATACTCTTTCGGCAAATCTACCGTTGAATACTTTGAAGCAGGAGTAAAGGAAGAAAGTTCATGCGCGCATTACTATATAGAGAGAAAGTTCTACGAACGTGCTTTAGGGTACGAACAATTACTTCGAACCTGGATCGTTCGAACGAACGAGGAAAGTTTATAAAAATCGTATACTGCGATGAGCTTATCGATGAATCCTAATGTCTTCGTTGGATCTTCACGATCAATGAGAATTATAAAGATAGAATAATTTTTTATTATTTTCATCCAAAGTGACGAAATTGTTTTTTTCTGTCTATATTTTTTAAACGTTTCATATGAAACATTTCTTTTTATATTACAATAGTTACTAATTTACTTTGTATGTATATCAAGTGAAAAATTTGTAGGATAATTAAAAGTTGAACTTCGTTCGCGTAAACTTTAATAGACGATGGTAGCTCACGTTTTTAATTAACTTTCAATTACCAACGTCGCAAACTGCACGTCGCAATTTCGTGTAGATCGAAAGGAATTTTAATTTGTCGAGAATCATATTTGGTCAGACCAATTAGAAAAGCAAGAGAGGGAAAGAGAGAAAGAGAGAGAGGAAGAGAGAGAGAGAGAGAGAGAGAGAGAGAGAAAACTTCAACGAGATAGGAAAACTCCAAGTAGATAATATAAGAAAGTGCAATTATATTGGACCATTTTAAAGTGAAGTAGCTTATAATGTGGAAATAAAATGCTCCGGTTGGTCTAGGATAGTAGAGAATTGTCGAGAATCAGCTGCTGTGTAGGTGTTGTAGTCAGTACAGAGAGAAGGAAGGGAGAGTGATATTCAATGTGAAAGATGTCTAACTGGATATGGAAATCATGAATATATAAGGGGTGGCTTCAGTCGTACGCTAATTCTATTTGAAAATATTCGATTCGGATCCTTTCTCGACTGATCTTTATGCGTAGCAAATAGTTACTACGACACGCACTCTAATTTTCTATTCCATTATACTAATTTTCTTTATTCTCTGACATTCGATTCCTTTTTTTTTTTTACTTTTAAATAGTAGTTTCATCATCAATTATTATTTCGAGGAAAGCGACTAGTCAAGATCGCTTTCATTGTCACGCAAAAAGTTAAAAACACCCAGGAGCAATGTTGCTGAGAATCAGACAGGTTTGAGTGATTTATGCATCGTTCGATCGTATTTATGAGAATTCGACGAAGAGATTTCTCCAGGGGACTATGGTATCCCATCGCCGGTCGAGTTATTCGACCTTGTCTACGAAATGTTTTTGCGCGTTATAAAACGTTCGCATTTCGTTGAGTTGTAAATTTGACGCGATCGTTTACTTCGATATTGTCAACTTGTCGATATATTTTTATAACTTTATCTATCGAAGGAATATCGATATAGATTGGACGGTAGATCTGTACGATTTGTGTATACCATTGCAAGTTAATATCTTAGAAGTAGAATTTTTTTTATCAATATTATTAAATATTGATTTGCAATTGATCAGAAGTATATATATATGTGTATATGTGTATAAGTAATATATATATATATATATATATATATATATATACTTACATATATTATATTTAAGTACATACGCGTACACGTACAATATACGTTACATAGATACCAATGCTATAGGTATCTGCCATATGTATTTTTGAGGAGTGGTGCGTGACGAGAAACCCACGAGCACAAATATCCGTGTATATGCATGCAGAAGCATGAATCTAATTTACGAGAGAAGAGCACGTCCGCCTGTCGGACTGTCCGTTCCTAGGAAAGGGTTCTGCGATCACACAGGAATTTCTAAGTGCGTTCTCTTTACTTTAAATTATCATTGTGTTCGTCGCAATAGAGCTACTCTGTGTTGACGTTAAGTATTAATGGGATATCTTTCATCACTTTACAAAAATTAGTTATTGTGAACGATCATGACTCAAAATTACTTGTATTATGAAAATATCTTGAAGTATTCTTCGTTCGAGATAAGCTATAAAAAATATTTTTTTTTTTTTTCGATTTTAGCTCCTTTAAAGTTGATAAAATCTCGAACGAAAAACGTTGGCTGTTCGATAACGAATGGAAAAAGGCGAAAAATGTTTGATATTCGAGCTGTGAGAGTAAATATTGTATAAAAATATCTTTTCGTTCGTTTTGAAAGTAATGGATATTAAAAGTTTATAAGTACGAAAGAAGCTGTGCATTCCTAAAAGTATTCTCACATTGAGATTCACACATTCTTGACATTGGAGTATTCGTCGTCATTCGTCGTTCTTTCTCGTCTTTTTTCTTTTTCGTTCAGATTTTTATATTTTGAATTTGTGAAATTGATGAAGAATTTATGTATAGAATACGATCTTATTATTATTAGTGCTTTTTTTTTTAATCAATAGGAAAAGCGAACACTCGATATGCAATACTTTGACATTTGAAAAGTCAGTTTAAGGAAATTCCTGTCTTTGATCGATCTTTGTAAATGTTAACTTTTTATCACAACTTCTTCGTTTCCCTTTTTCATTTTCTGTGTTAATGTTTATGTCTATTTATAGAAGTATAAAAAATATTCGTACATTATAGTTTCGTATTATAAAATTTCAAAAACTATAATTCGTACATTACAGTTTTTTATAATTGTGCATTCCTTTGTTATATTATATTATTTTTTATAAAGTAATACGTTATTATAATTACTTTATCGTAACTATAAAAGTATACTATAGTATAAGATTATAAGTATATATTATATTATTACTATTATATATAAAATATGTATTATACTATTACATATCTTTTAATCTAATTTATAAATATAGTATACGATATAATATAATATTATACTATGTCAGTGTTATTATACTATATAGTCGTATACTATAGTATACGATATAGTATACGAATATAATATACAGAAAGAGCGAGAGAGAGAGAGAGAGAGAGAGAGAGAGAGAGAGAGAGAGAGAGAGAGAGAGAGAGATAGTGAAAGAGAGAGAGAGTGAGAGAGAGAGACAGAGAGAGAGAGCGAGAGAGAGTGACAGAGAGAGAGAGCGAGAGAGAGCGACAGAGAGAGAGAGAGAGAGAGAGCGAAAGAGAGAATCACTTTATAAAAATTATATATAAAATAAAAACATTGAATATGAAATCTGAAAAGATAAAAATTTGAAGGGTAAAAGAAATTTTAACAGGGTAAACATTCAAAGTTTTCATACTGCTATATTCGTCATTCATTTTTACATACTTAAGAAAAATATTAGTTTCGTATATATCATTATTTATTATGAAAATAGAGAAAATATAAAAGAGTGTAAAATTAATGATTTAAAAAAATTGCTTCTAATATGAAATCTTATTTAAAATTAAAATTGAAAGTTAAAATTATCATTTAAAATTAAAAAGTAATTTATCTTTTTGTTTTTTTAAGACAATTTGAATATATGTATAAAGACATCACAATTAGCAGTTCCACAACATTCATGCATTCAATCCATGTTTACCAGTGTGGTCCTTAGAATAAAAAAGGCACGAACAAAGTAAATATTTTATATCGTTACCCAATTCCGATTTGGGACTATCTTCCTTGTCAATTTGCTCCTCTTTTATATTTTACAAGTATCTCATATTAGGAACATCCTAAAAGAAATTAAATTAATTTGAAAAATTCTAATAGAATTGGTTAATAATATTAATAATTGATTGATGAAGCTAATAAATAAATTAAAGTTAATAAATAATTTACCTTTAATGTTATATTATGCAAAACTTGTTTGTTAATGACTATAAAAACTTGTAACGAGAAAAACTAACTTAATAACGTCTAGACAGTTTCATGCGGAGGATACTGTTGTTTATTTTTTTAATTATATTAGGTGTATGTTTCATATTTGATATCGTTACGCTATATATATATCGAGTAAAGATTAACTAAGTAAAAATTATTGCATGGAAATCGGTATTTGAACATTTAATAAAATAAAAGTTGTTTCCAAAATTGAATTTGCATTTTATTGTATTTGAAACTTTGAATCACATTTTCTTATAAAATTATTAACCCAATATTAAAAAAATAGCTCTATTATGAAGAAAATTAAAAGACCTTTTAAATCCTTGACCCTTGTTGCTATTTAAGACTTTTGAGGGCGTTGTTAAACTCTTAGAAGGTTAGTTAAAAGTGGATGAATTTATGAGAAAAACCTATCCCCTTTAAAAACAAAATTGAGATCTATCTTGGCGTTATTCGAAAAAATTATTGAATTTCATAACAATCCTGGTGGACATTTTTCCTTACGATAGTTTCGACACTGTAGTATATATTATTACATGCAATCACGCATTTGAACGAAAATAAAATGAAATTATCATAAATTGAATTTTATTAATGAAGCAAGAACAACTTATTTACAATGAACAACTTTACAAACTTTTAAGGAAATATTTAGATATTTCAGAACATTTGTGAGCAACGTCTTCTCCAACCGAGTTCCCTTAGAAAATAGACAACTCGTTGTTATGTATAAAAATTTCTGGATGCCTAGAAATGGTCTTCTAGTTTTGAGTTCATCCGAACTCCTTTAGGTCTGCTTGTAAGAATATATATAATATTATTATTACTGTATAAAAGAACATGTACAATGTACAACAAAGAAATATATTATAAATTTAATATATATATATATAAAATTGTATTGAGAGTATTTTTTATATTCAATATAATATAAATTCCATATGTCATAGAAGCATCGAGCACTCCGAATGTAAAGTTTTCGCGGACATTGAGATCTTTTAGTCGAAAAGGAGGGTAGATGGGAAGAGAGCTAGTGAAACGTAACTCTCTCGGCCATTCGAAATCTCGAAAATTTGTGGGAATAGGTAAATCGTAAAGATAGATCGAAGGAGCGTGAGGGAAATCGTAAGCGTTCTAAAATACTCTGAGGACAGTTCGTGCAGATATCAAGTTCGCGTCTGAACCATCACACAGTAAGTTCTTACGGCCTGAAGGAACTTCGAGTTCGGGAACTCGAAGCGTTAAACATCGATTAAACGGATCTCTCTCTCTCTCTCTCTCTCTCTCTCTCTCTCTCTTTCTATACATATATATATATCTTTCTCTCTCTTATTCTTGTAGTATGTATGTAGATACTTATGACGTCCACCGCACCAGATTGTACCTACGAGGTCGAACAAATTACAAGTCCCCTTTACATCTCAAAATTGTGTTAAATTTGTTGCGAAAGTGAGCGAACGAAGTTTTGATGATGATTAAGCTACGTTAATATTTTAATATTAATGTCGAATATTGAGAAGATTATTTTGCAATTGTTTCTTTTTTCTTTTTTTTTCTTTTTCTCTTTTTATTTCTTTTATGATCTTCCCTATTAAAAATATTTCCTTCTATATATTTTTTATAATTATCGCGTGAAATAGTAAAGAACTATTTGACTGTCTATTTGGTTTCAGAGATTGTGTCAATTTTTAAGTTCGCCAAGTAACAGCGAGCCAGAATTTATAATTAAAAGGAAATATTTACAATTACCAGGTATCTCTCGAGAACTTCTTCGCTTTTTCTTTATTTCTCTTTCTCTCTCTCTCTCTCTCTTTCTCTTTCTTTCTTCTCTTTTTTCTCTCTTTTTCTTTCTGTTGTGTCTTTTTCTTTCTCTCTTTCTGTTTTTATTGGATAGAAAAAAAACGGAAACAAAAGAAAAAATAAAAACAGATAAAATACATCTCGGATCCCGGACAAATCGATCGTATTTATCTACGACTATGTGACAATTCATGGTACATCCTTACGCTAGAGTTTATTGTTTATATTCTTCAGAAACTACATTCTCCAGCATGTTTACAGGTATCCTCGCAGAAAGCTTCATTATTAAATAGAGTGCTGGATGAACAGAAGAGCTTATTTTTCGATACAACTTCCCAGAGTTCACTCAAGAGCTCTTGGAGTTTCGATGCCGTAAACAAGCGACTTAGTCGATCAAATTATTTGGAAGTTATTTTGTCTTTTATTTTTTCTATTTTTTTTTGTGTCTTCTTTTATCTCGAGTCGAATATATCAGTTGAATAATCGTATCAATTATGAAATTAATTTTACGCAAGAGATAAACTAATTCTGTTCTTTTTTTTCCTTTTCTTTTTTGTTTATATATATATATATTTTTTTTTAGAATATGCATAGACAATGCATCAATCCTATAAATATTATCAATGGGATCTGCGAAATGGAGTGACCTCAAACGAGAAGCGTAGAAAACGCGTTAACGATTCCAAAAGCGTTTCTTGGAATTTTATCCCACGTTTGATGCTCACTCGTGCGAGAAAACGTGGCCGGTTTTCGCGTATGAAATACGCGGATAAAAACGATTCCGTCGAGGCCATATTTCAACGATACTACTTATACCGTGAAACCGTGTACCATCGTTCTTCTTGGAGGCGCGTCTGCTTTCGAGTTCACCCTACTACCCTTCCTCTTTTCCTCCCACGGAAATTATATGCGGAGTGCGAGCCAGATATCTACGTTCGGCGAGGGCCGGTGGATATCTAAAATTCAAACTGCTTCGGTGTTAAGCTTCGAATTAATGCCAGATGTCGTCTACGACGGTGCTTGAAGAGAAGGAGCAGCAGCAAGGAGAGAAAGAGATAGAGAAAGAGAGAAAGGGATAGAGGGGAAGTGAGAGAGAAAGAGGAAGAGATTGAGGAGGCCTTTTAATTTTTCGATTATTTGAACTTTCGGCCACATTGGAAATTCTCTTCTCAATGCGTTCTATCGACTAACTTACCCTTTATTTTTTTTACCGATTTTCCGTTAGATTTATGAAATAATTTTGGCCGAATAACAATAATAATTATAATGATGATAATCATGTCACCATGCGCCAGTAGTCGATTTGAAGTGGAACAACCAAGCTATGCCCTGGTCGTGTTGTCGGCCACTCAATATACGAAACTTTGAGTTCGGCTGTTTGCACTACGGAAGCATCATTCGTCGAGTAGTTCACGGTGCTAGAAATACATTGTATTAACTATGTGGTCGCGTAAATTGGTTTAACTAAACTGCCTCGACTATGTCTCTTCGTTTACTTGTTTCTCTATGTATATGTTTGTGTATGTATTTGCCTGTGTGTATATATCAATCGAGCGACGTCAAGCTCGACCGCTTTCGACGCTCGACTTTGAATATAACTAGGACCGAGTATACAAAGTTCTTAATTGGCGAAAGGAGATTGCTGTCGTTTCAGCAGAAATGTTCCTTTTCTCTCGGTAAAATTCGTAAGAAATTTCTTTTCCTATCCTCTTTGATACCTTCCTAAACTTTATCGCATAATTCACTTCCGGTCAGTAACTTATTTTCCGTCTCTCTTTTCCTCTATCAATTTAGATCGTTGCCAATAAAGTCGATGCAGTCCACATTGTCGAGTTATGCGGCCCTCTTCTACGATAAATGTCCAAAGATATTTAGCAGTTATCGATCGATCCCATGAAGAAACCAACCTCGTTTTGTGGAACTTAAGGTTGAACGATATTAAATTCTTCTCAGTTAATGTATTTTTATACTACCTTTTTTTTCTGACAAATCAGCAGAGAATTTACATATCAGAAATAGCAATAATTCATTTCTTCTTCTCTCTCTCTTTTTTTTATACATTGAAAGCTATCAGATTCGATAATTCAAATTCGTTTTCCGTCATACTTGTTTCGCTCTCACCCATGAACGATATCGAATTGCTTTCAAGATATCTCTCTCTCTTCTCTCTCTCTCTTTTTCTCTCTTTCTCTTTCTCTCTTTCTCTCTTTCTCTTTTGTGGCGAAATCGCAGAACGTGTTTACACGACGAAATTGAGGCGTTCAGCGGCAACGAGCGAGTTGCAAGGTGCAACCACAAAACCGCAGCCTCCGACGACCGCGAGATACCTTATCTCATCTGGCCACTGTTAAATTATCCAAGCTTGGAACGAGTTATCTTCCTACTATTTCCCTCTATCTCTCTCTCTCTCTCTTTCTTTCTTTCTTACTTTTTTGTTTCAGATACGAGGAAAATCCGAATGATGCCCAAAAGCGCCGTTAACGTATGTAACCGAAGTCTAAGAGAAAACGAAATTGCTCGATTCTACTCCAGATGCCTTCAGAATCTCGATAATGTCAAAGGATCTTAAAGATATGGGCGATAGGTAAGAGAGAAAGGGAAGTGGATACCATAGGAAAGAAAAAGAGGATAGAAATTCTGTGAAATATCGCCCAGGGCCACGTGCTGAACTTCGAATATATCGTTCGTGACTACTTACCGAACTCTGTTCCGTGAATCGCGATCGTAATTCTTCGCTTCTGAGAAAGCTACGAAGACTATGTTATAAGTATTGCTTTCTTCGATGAACTTTTAGTCTCTTCTTCTTGGCTAACTATTGAAAATTTGTTAGTATTAGATCTTCACGAAGAGATGATTGAAAATAACGTATAAAGAAAAGAAAATTTATATTCGTAAAAATCTTTAGAAAAAAGTATAGGAAATATCGATGATTCTAGATGTTATTTTGTCGTCAACGATCTAACGTTTTAGATTTTCCTAAGGAACTAACACACATCTTATGAAGATCTTCGTCGCTTTTCGAAGACCGCCGTCGGGTAATGTAATTATAACTTCAAAGTGGTAGTTGTAAACTTTGTTTGCCGGGTGTTAGAACTTCGAGTTCGTCTCACAGAGTCGCTACTTATCTCACCTGCCGTTTCTCCTACACATTATTTCTATTTCCGATTAAAAGGGTAAGTATCGTCGACGAACTTAGAGTTTCCAATTCTCTCTTTCTCTCTCTCACTCTCGCTCTCTCCCTCTTTCTTTCTCTTTCTCTTTCTCTCCTCTCTTGCTTTTTTTTTTACGTTTGAATAGATCGAATATGTTCCGTGTTTTTCGATGAGGGGAAGAGGGAAAGATTTAAATCGGTGATCGCGTCGGTAAATTTTTCAAAGGTTGAAACCTCTTCTCGTTTTTCCCTAGCGTGAAAAGGTGTAAAACCGGTTTGGGGTGGGAAAATCTCGGCGCGCCACCAAGGATTAGCATTTAGAGTCAAACCACCCTCGCTTTCTGGCTCCTCGTTTCTAGCCGTGTATAGCATTGTGATATACCACGTACTTTGCTACCCGCATCTCTCTCTCTCTCTCTCTCTCGCTCTCGCTCTCTTTCTCCTTCTCCTCTTCCTCTTTTTCGCTTGTTCTCGAAACGGAGAACGAGTATTTGTGTACACGGTATCCCCCGACTACGTCGTAACTTACCCGACGTTTTAGATTTCCATAGCGATGTAAGTCCCGAATGGAATGCGCTTTTATCACCGAGAATGAACGAGAAGGAAAGAGCGAGAGAAAGACAAAAAAAAAAGAAGAGGAATAGCCATTTCATAATTTCAATCCTTTAGAGAATATTTCCCATACATCTTCGACGAGGCAGATACATTCGTAATCTTGGAAGAACCGAGAAGAGTAGTTTGAATCTTGTTAAAGTACACATTCGTGTATGTTTGATCTATCCTTTTTTCTTCTTATCAATCCTCTTTTTCAAGATGGATTTTATGCGGGAATGACAAAAGGACATTATTCAAGATAGAGAAAATCTTGTGTTTGTGAGTTACAGCTATGAAGAATTTAAAAAAAAAGATATTCTATATATGTGTGTGTGTAAGAGAAGAGAGAAAGAAAGGTTTACTCACATGGTTGCACGATTGACGTCTTCGATGCGACGACAAAAGATAAAAATCGTAACATGTTTCTATCTCTTTTTCTCTTTCTTTCTCTTTACTCTTTTGTCCCCTATTTTGCTATTCCTGTGCGCAACGAGTAGGTTGCAACACACAGCCAAAGATTACAGACTCGTTATTTCAGAGACCTGCTTTGTTACGCTTTATTACAGTGTCCCAGTTTTCCTGGTATACGTGAGTTCGCGAGTTGCGGCCGCGATCTCGTCATATTATGCCCGCGAGTCTTGACAAATGAATTCGTTCCCTTCACTCCAGATTTCCCTTTACTTCTTCCGTGTTTCACGTAATAACAGTCCTGTATCATAGGATGCTTGGGGGTTAATTCGTGAATGTTATGACGAGATTCTGAAGGTATATGTCATTTTTTTTGAGAGTTTTTGACGATTCAAACACAATTTTGTAATACGTATCGATGAAGGAAAAAGTGATGTAGTAACAGAATATTTTTTTAATTACTACTAGTATTCGATAGTTAAGAGTAATGGGAAAATGACAACATTTTTATTACGTATTAATACGTTTTATTTATTAATTAACGGATTATTAATATACATTCATCCATGGTCAAAGATCATAATTTACGTAAAATATTATTCCATATTTTCAACGTCAATTTACGATTTATGAATATGAGTAGTAATAGCTCATCGTATGTGAAATGCTTTAAAATCGAATATTATTTATGTCAACCTTTATTACTAAAACCGATAAATACCGAAACTGATATATTAACGAAAACTGAAATTATATTGATATTTATCTTGATTTTTCTATTGCAGACATAGTTGATTAAAACTAAGATATGTTTCTTTTTTCTCAATAATTTAAAATAATCAAAATGTATTTAACAATAATCAGTTTATAAATTTACATTTTTATTAATTTTAAATATTAATATATCGTAAAGGAAATCTTAATGATGATAGTGCGTATTTTAAATCTGCGAACAATCTTTCGATACTAACTTCTATTGGTGACATTACTAAAGCAACTTTAGCTAGTGAATACAATTCCAAAATTCTAAAATATTTTCTTTGGATCGTCTTCATGGCAGATGGGAAGGAAGAAAAAATATTCGTAGTGATAGTGGCTAAGGGAAGGATTTTTAGTGAACAAATGGTTTATGATAATGCATCATTGCATTGGAAGAAATTTAGGATTTTTTGATCATAAAATGAAGGATTTTTCTAAGGATTCTTAAAAAACAAATGTACGTCGTAATAAGGTATTAACATCTCTGTTATAAAAAATTTGGTCACTTATTAGACTTAATCCATAATAAATATTATTTATACTAATAATAGCCATGATCATAACTACGTATTATTTTTCATTCGCAAACACACTATACATATTATGTTAGCGGAAAAATGCTGATAATTATTTCGGTTTTGGTATTATAGTGATTTTTATACTATATTGGTTTCGTTATAATTTTATTAACAGTTAGTACAAAACAGTTGTAAACTGTTTAAAATTTTTTGAATGTTTAAAACCTAAAAATTTTTTTAATTTTTTCTTATAAATATCTTTAAAATTGTAATGAAATAGAAAAAACGAAATAATTATCGGTAAATATCGGCAAAAATATTGACATTTTCATATTACTTTTTCTATAACGAATTTTTTCGATACAACCAAAAAATATCGGTATAATATCTGTATAATAACTTCCAAAGGTAATGGTAGAAGTTCATGTTTAAAATAAATATCTATTCACATTACTTTCACTTGTTCGCAAGAGCATTCGGTCCTATTTTTTTATCTCTTTATTTTATGATAAGATATCCGAGGAGAAAAAGGGGTAAATCGTAGAAAGAGAATAATTATCATTAGTTCTGTCTTCTCTTTCTTCTTCTTTCTCTTTTTTAGAAATTTTCGAACGTCGATTGGCCTTCGTAAAATGTTCGAAGCTCTTAGTCTGCCGTCACCAGACACGATTATTATTTTAATGACGGCTTAATTCAAGATTCGGACAAAGGGGAGGAACAGAGAATCCTAAAATCGCTAGTAGACGATTGGTTACGAAGCGTCGATAGCAGTGGTATGAATATATAATCGAAATATGGTCTCTCTTGGTCTTTATGCGCACGCATGCATTCACGCACGCACTCGCTTATATGAATAAGAGAGAGAGAGAGACAGAGAGAAAGAGAGAAAGAGACTGATAAACAGAGATAGTGCGAGCGAGAGTGGTCATGTCCAGGCGGTGTCCACATATTCTGAAAGCAGTTCATTGTGCGGACGTTCGACCCGTCTGTTATTGCCGACTCACCCTCGGCGAAACCTATCGTGCTCTCTCCATTTTCCCTCCTGTATGTATGAACGTTTACATATATCATATATATATATATATATATATATATATATATCATATATATACATATATATATATATCATATATATATATATCATATATATATATCGTATATATATAATATAATGTATATATATATGTATATATATATGTATATATATATGTATATATATATATCTATACACATATAATGTGTATATATATATATATATATATATATACATTATATTATATATATGTGCAAACACATACACACTCACACATACACGATGCTAACATGTAGTATATGTGTATGTATGTATCATCATTGGTAAAGCTATTCTGTTAGCATCGTATATACAGAGACATGAAGCGTGTCTCTATCCATACGATACACGTATTAACATATGTTCCCCGTTCATAGACTTATACTACTAGCTTTACAAGGAATACACAAACATATCTTTATCCAATATGTATAATATGTACATACGTCTCATTGTTTGTATATCTGTACTATTGGCATCATATATTCAGACATCGAGCGTGCTCCTGTACAAGTATCTGTTTATGTATACGCATACATATATATATCTACATTTATAAGGTTATATTAAGCTACGTTTACGTTCGATACGGTTTTAATGAATGTGTTGGTTGGTTGAAGAGCCTTATTAAGGATCCAGAGATTATCAGCAAGAAAAATAGCTTTCGATGAGTGGCTGACAACGAATTATCGAAATTTCTCGCAGTCTGCGGTGGGCAGTTACCTTTGGTAAAAATCTCCGTGAGATTTTTGTGAGAAAAAGCCTGCGATCGGTTTGGTTTTGTGACGTTATGACTCTTCTTTGTAATGATTTACGCCGAGTGGGCCGTACAGAAGGAGAAATGATTGTTCGGCAAAGGGAAGCGTGCTTTGGAACTCTCAAGCGGGATGAAAAATTTCGGCTTGTCGGCGCAGTGAAATAACTGCAGTTATCGCGCGCTGTTTTGTCACATAAAACATTTTACGGGTAAGCGTTTCCCACGAAAGTGGATATGATGCATCACCGAGCGAGATAGAGATAGACGATTGAAATTTTGTCGTCCGAAAAATCTCTCACTGCCTCAGAGAAACTCGGTTATTGACGTACCTGCGTATTATTTGCGCAAGCAGCCAGGAGCGTTTATTGTGGAATGAAACGAGCGGAACGTTCTTCCGATTCAATCGTTGGATGGAAAATATTTCGATTCGTTTAAGTAATATAGTTTCAGATGGCAACGCTTATGGAAAAATATTTAAGATATAAAAACGAAATAAATCTATACTCTTCTCGTAAATTTTTCGAATACAATTTTGATTTAAATTATTCATGGAAATTACGTAAGCCGGAAATTTTCATTAATTCGTTACTTTTCACTTGTTACTTTCAAAATTGTTCATTCTTTGAATCTTGAATTGAAGTAACACAGTACGTGTTCTTTTATTTATAAAACTCCAATTTTCCATTTGATAGATTGTCGGGGAAGATGTTTAAAGATCTTTCAACATTCTCATCAAATATACAAACGTTTGGTAAACTTAATCTTTCGCGAAGAAAGCTGATATTCGAACGTGTTCACGCGTCTCCTCGTTTCATTAAATTCATTAACGATTGAGCATCGTCTTCTTTGTCGTTGTCGTCTTCGTCATCGTCTTTGTCGTCATCATTGCGTGGTTTCATTCGTGAATTTTGCCTTGTCTAGGGAACAAGGAAGCAGATCGTGTATTTTCCTCGTTGTTTCTTACAAATTCTTCTCCTGTTATCTATTTATTCATCGTTTCTATCTTCTCTTCTGCTCGATGTATTTGACATTTATCGTATGACGTTGTTATATAGACGAACTAAGTGTAATTTTTATTTCGACAATTTCAAAGGGAAGGCAAAGATCTATAAATGAAAAGAACATTTACTTACGACGAGTAGCTATAAATGAAACATATATAAGAACAATGTGATTTTGAAGCGATTGAAAAAGAAAAGAATAGAAAAATAAATAGAAAAGATCGAAGTCTCATAGGAAACCTTAATAACCAATGAACTGTAAATTTTTTTCTCGTTAGAATTGATATTAATAATATGTTTGAGAAGCTAATATGGGTCGTTTCTAAAGTTAGCTTCATAGAATGGATTCTATAAAGCGTCAATACTGTAGAAATTATCACTAGAAAATTTACAATGATTTGTTGAAAGAGAGAGAGAGGGAGAGAGAGAGAGAGAAAGAGAGAAAGGGAGAGAGAGAGAGAGAGAAAGAGAGAGAGAAAGAGAGAGAGAGAGAGTGAGAGGGAGGGAGGAAGGGAGGGAGACTAAGCCTTGGAAAGAATATGAGAGGAAAGAAGGTGATGATTAGTACGGAAGAACGCTTGCACACGTTCATCGATCACCTCTTATATGCACATCGTAAGACCATATAACACTCAGACGTGTCCTATGCAGAAAAGGATTTTATCGGGCTATTAAAAGCTCACTAACGAGAGATATTTTTTTTACTCTTCCCCATTTATTTTTATGTTCAATAATGGACGTATTCCGATACCTATTAAGAAAGGTGGAAGCAAAGTAAGATATATATATATATATACATATATACATATATATACATATATACACACACACATATATATACATACATACATACATATATATATATATATATATATATATATATATATACATATATAAGAGAGATCTGAACTTTCCTTTTATGATGTTGGCGAGAAGAAAGCAAAAGATAGCTAGGATGAAGGGAGAAGAGCGACGGAGAAAGGAAATGATGAATGCTTCTAGACAAGTTCTCGCTAATTTTAATAACAGTGGTTTTCACAGAATCATTAACGAATTCGCTGAGTGTGTCTTATTAGAGCAATGCCGAGTACGAAAAAGAAAGAAAGAGAGAGAGAGAGAGAGAGAGAGAGAGAGAGAGAGAGAGAGAAAGAGAGAGAGAGTGAGAGAAAGAGAGAGAAAAGGAAGGAGGGAGAGAAAGCGAATAGGGAGTCAAAGAAGGGGTTGGAGGAGATTGGAGAGGTGCAAATGGGTGGTTGTCTGGGCCAGCTTCATCGTCCAGACAACGTGGATGTGATGATGGTATGGGTTGCTAGAGGGTGGCTCCATTGTACAAACTCACAATCAGTTTAGGTTTTGTGCTCTCGCATTCTTATATTCCTGGGGAACTCCGCTGTGTATAGCCTCAGATTTGCCGATACGGTACAATGGCGTCGTTAGCACGACATCGACAGCAGCTATATATATATATATATTTATATATATAGCTATATACCCAGACAGGGCATATATAAGTGTATATAAGTGTATATAAGTGTATATAAGTGTATATATAAGTGTATATATATATGGTATGTATGCATGTGTATATATATCTTTCTCTCTCTAGATATATATATATATATATATATATATATATATATATATATATATATAGAGAGAGAGAGAGAGAGAGAGAGAGAGAGGGAGTGAGAGAATCAGAATGGTGGTAGAACAATTATAACGAGCTCGAAGAAAAGTCTTGTCTGGAAATTATCGAGTTATACTTTTATGCCGAGGAATATCGTTATCGCCATGTTTAAAAGCACTCGTTAGGAGGAATTTCTTCTTATAATACTCTTTTTAACTTTTGTTCTTTTTATTTTTGGAAAATCGAATCGAAGGTATGTGTTAGTATGATAGCAGTAATATTTTTTTCTTTCATCGATCGATAAAGGTTTTTAGGAGAGGTAATATATCTCCTATCGCGGAATGTGACACTCGCCGAAAAGTGGCTCTAATGGCTCTCCGTCGTAAAGTCGGCCCTTGGTTCGTTAGCTGTAGCTCGTTTCGGTGAAAATCTGGTCGTTTATTGCGCCCCCTTAGACTCAACGAACCTGAACGTGCAACGTTCACCGAATAGGGCTGCTTCCTTTTCTTTCTATTAGCCATCGAAAGTTTTGCGAACGATCCTTGATAGTACAGTGCAGACTTAGAGAAATAGAGGAGAGAGAGAGAGAGAGAGTGAGAGTGAGAGACAAGGACAGAGACGGAGTGTGCATTTATGTGTGTTAAGAAAGACAGAGAGAGAGGAAATAAGAGAAAATTATTTTTTCCCAACACTTTTACCACTAAATACCGAAGTTTGTCTTTTTAAACTTCACCACGTAATGGTGGAAGATGGCTGCAATTTGTTGTCTCGTTACGCTGAAAGACAATTAATTGAACTATCTATAATGAAATCGAGTAAATGACCATCCCATCACAGTTTGCTAGAAATTATAAAATTCTACTCGTTGAATTCTCGCATCAGTAACTCAGTCGAGCTTATCCCCGTTAAGAATCCCATCTCTCGTTCTCTCATCAAATCGAGAAATTATTCTAGGATCTCTTGGTGGTTTTTTCTTCTTTTTCTTCTTCTTCTTCTTCTTCTTCTTTTCCCATTTCTTTCTTTTTTTTCTCGACTCTCTCTCTCTCTCTCTCTCTCTCTCTCTTTCTCTCCCTCTCCCTCTTTTGAATATTATTGAAAGGAGGAGCTTTACGGCCGTTGGAACAATAGTATTTGATTCCACCTTGATGAGACCAGCGTCGCTAGTATTTTCTTTCTTTTTGAAGAGGATGGAAAATAATCTTTCTCTTTCTCTCTCTCTTTCTCTCTCTCTCTCTCTCTCTCTCTTTCTCTCTCTCTTTCTCTCTCTCTCTCTCTCTCTCTCTTTCTCTCTCTCTCTCTTTCTCTCCCTCTCTCTCTCTCTCTCTCTCTCTCTCTTTCTCTCTTGTTGTTAACAAGTGAAGTGTAAACTTTATCAAGCATGGCGAAAAAGTGATTTTTTTTTTGACAAAACTACGAAACGTTCCCTCTTCTCTATTTATACTGGCAGCTTTCTCTCCGATATGAGAAATATTATTTTATAACGTTATACATATACCTATGTATATTTCGGTTATACATATATCTATGTATATTTCGGGGTATTTTTTCTTTTTTTGGAAAATAATATAAAGTAAAAATGAATGTTAAAATTTGAGGGAAGAAAGAGATAGAGATAGAAGTAGGGTAGTAAAAATATGGCAAACGAGGTCGACGTCTTGGAGAAACGGAAAAGAGGTGCGATTCTTTTAAATTTGGAAGCTTTCTAATGTCAACATAATCAAGCGATATTTGCGTTTCGCCTTGAAATCTTGATTCAGATCCATCGAGTGTGTTCCGCTTAAATTTGCACCCAGGCGGGCATGGCCGTTCTCACATGTGTGAATTCTCGCGAATCAACCAACTCGAGTTTCTTCTTCTTTTTCTTCTTTCATATTTTTCGATCAATTTTTTGAACATGCTCTCTTGGATAATGAATTGAAATCACATGCTGCTGAATATAGAATTTGACAGATCAAGACTCGTTACATGTTCTTTCAACTATTTAAAATCTCTTTAAATTTCGATTGATTTATGTTAACTTAATTTCACTTCTAAAAGGAAGGATTTCGAATTTTTCTCCACGTACGTAAGTGTTAAATCTTTCTTCTTTCTTGCTTCTTTTATTTCTTTTTACCCTTCTCTTTTGTCGCGGATTTAAGAGGACATTGAAATATAACGATGGCTTGCCTCGGGTGCGCATTAAAACGGAACAAATTCGCGATAAGAAAAGTCTCGTTTACCTCTCAAACTTTCAATCGTCATCTACTTTGTTGCCCCGGGAAACTTTATCGTCGGGTAGATTCAGATATAAAGAGGATTCTCGGGACACTAACGAAGGGTCAAGAGCGAGAAAGAGAAGTCTCCTTATCGAGGAACAATTATTCCGAGTCTTCGTTCATTATTAACTTCTACGACTATTTTCTTTCTCTCTTTTTTTCTTTCACAGTTCCAAAAGCCTTTCCGATCATCAATATCTCGCATCGTATGAAAGATTTTCGACTAACGATGCATCGTGGGAATGATTTCAACCCAATAGCCCAAAAGAGTTTACTAGGCTCCTGACCGAGATTCTCGAGCTGGATAGATTAATGGTTGACTCTCATCCTGAACTCTATTTTAAGGCACCTCCCCCCTCTCTTTCTTTCTACCTCCTTTCTCTCTTTTGTATTGGTTCAGTGAACTTTCTACGTGAGTGAAAATTTATTTGCTTAAGTATCGTTAGACTTCGATGGCGACGGGCAAAAGTGAATAAAAAGATGAAAAAGACTTTCTTTTACGAAAGTTTGCGAATATCCTGTATATATCGTATCAGGACTCTTGGGATCATTAATATGAGGTAACTTTGGTCAGATGTCCTTTTCGCTCTTTTCTAGCTCTTATTTTGCGGAATGGACGCGGTCATTTCCACTCTCGCGACCATTCTATAACTCGTCGGCAAGCCTTGCAGTTTCTCTCCATCACAATATAGAATTCTAGCACCCTATCTACTTCCCTCGAGAAAAACAGAGATAAAAAGAATGAAAACTCTCTTTCTCTCTCTCTCTTCCTCTCTTTTTTCTCTGAACGACTATCTTGCAGACCAACACGCATTTACCAAGACGAATAGTTCCCTTGGTATGCCATCATGCAATCTTTGCAAAATACGCAAAATCATTGGACGCAAAATAGCATGCAAGATTCTTTATATGTTCTTTGAGATGAATATATTTAACTCTTTCTTATTACAGAACTCTTAAAATAACACGAAACTTGTTTTCTCGATCTTGTTGTATTGCACAAAGTGAGTATTGCGTAATTTGTTACAAATTAGTATTTTTATTAGTGAGTGTAACACAGTTATTAGTAGAGTTAATGTAGAAAGTATTTGTATACCATTATATTGACAATAGTTTTCTATAAATATACATTTCTTTATTGTAATGTATATTTTTTTTATAAAGTGATATATTTTTTCTATTTCTTATATAAATATATATATATATATATATATATATATATATATATATTATAATTCTAATATATTTTTTAATTATTAAATTTAAGAAAGAAAAGTATAAAATACATAATAAAATATAAATAATTTAATACATTTGCTAAAATTGATACGCCTAAAGTATTTATAGGGGGAGATCAGATTTTTGAGAATTATTCCTTCATTGATATTTTTACTCGAGATGTACTGTTCGTATGTACCGAATGTTTACATTCGTACAGGGTGCATCAAAAGTTGCTAAACGATTTAAAAAATCAATTAGATATTTTTTTTGAGATAGTCTAGGAAAGTCTAAGAACTTTTGTTCCACCCCGTTGTTGAGTCTGCTAATCACACTTTTAAGATGTGATCACTCGGTTCAATTCTCCTCGTATTCGTTTTCGAGGTAGTTTGCCCCAAAATTACACGTTATCTTCGAGGTACACGCATCAGATCCTTGCACCGAAATTAATCGCACGAGGCCGAATTGGATTTTAACGATTTTTAATGAATATAATTGAGTTGTAATGAATGAATATATTCTCGAAATATACTACTAAGT
Organism: Vespa mandarinia; assembly: GCF_050613455.1. Taxonomy (NCBI): domain Eukaryota; kingdom Metazoa; phylum Arthropoda; class Insecta; order Hymenoptera; family Vespidae; genus Vespa; species Vespa mandarinia. Next base: position 11,574,981 of record NC_140811.1, on the reverse strand, counting down.
ATACTACTATTAATATAATATAAAGGGTGAGCATAAAGTTTTTCTTATGTATTAAAAAATTACAATATAAAAATTGCGCAAGTTACAAATATAGTACTTGAAGTTTTTTTTTACTCATAGAGTTTAATCAGTAAATAAAAAAGTAAAAAAATTATGTAATATTTGATTGGTAGTAGAAGAAAGTCTGTATAGAAAAGCCGGATATTTTGTGATATTCTATAAAAAAATTCTCCATTTCAGTTCAGTGACAATTTAGGAAAATTTAAATATTCAAATATTAAAAACATCGAAAGTTAGTATAAAAACAGACTGTTAATGCTAGTGATCTGAAAAGTTTAATGAGAAGTATATTGCATATCACTTCCAGATGTAGACATTTTGAAATAGCAATAGTGCTTGAAGAGATGTTTGACTTTGTTGCCTGCTCTAAAATATTCTGAGAAACTAAATATTCACGGATATAACTAAACAATAAATAAATAATAAATAAACAATAAATAAGTTAGATTCTTAGTAATGTTCGTTTATGTAATGAACGTCTAACGAAATTTTAAGGACAAGCGTCCGATTGCAATAAAAAAGACCTTTTGTTCAATGTTTATTGAACCTATAAGAATATGCTATATGCACTTCAACATCTGTGTTAACTTACGCTGTTAGTACGCAATTTGACAAGAATTATTTTAGAAATTACATAAAGGCAAATAAATGAGAAGAAAATCGTTTTAACTATGTATAAACAATAAAGATTTCATTCTATGACAAATTATAGAAACTGTTAACATATGTAACTCATAACACTGTATAATATATAATAGACAGAGCTTCTGAAATAGGCGTCAAGAAGAAAATCGAAGTTATTATTTCGAATATCACATTTGTCATGTAGATAGACAATTCAGCTCTTTCTACTTTATGATTACAAAGAACGAAGTATCATAATCGTAAATGTTCGTCGGTTTAGCAGTCCAGTAACTGAATTACCTTTTACCTACTTTTCGAGAACAACAAAGGAAGATTTGGAGAAAAGAAAGTTCGTAACTTTTCATTTTACCCCACGGACAACACGATCTCGTTAAACGACGAAGAATAAAGAAATAAAGAAAAAGAGAGATAGAAAGAGATGTCATGAAGAAAGGCATAGAAGGATGGATATTCTTGGTACATAAAATCGAGCTTTGGTCGACTTTGGGGTATTCCAGTGTCGACCAAAGCGTCGAGAGACATTCGAGAGATGTTTGAATCTTTGTGACTTTCTTTGCACATTCACAATTGGATGATTCCGTTCATCATGCTAAAAGATAGTATAGCTTTTCATCTTTTTCAAACTACATCAAGTAAGAAGAAAAATACTATTCTATTGCATGACTTGATAATGCTATTACATGTAAGTTGTAACAATAATATTTTTAGTTGATCTTTACTACGTTTTATATCCTTTAAAAGTAAGATATTTTATGGATTTTCTTATAATTTTCTTTTTTTTTTTTTTTTTTTTTTTTTTTTAGATATAAACATAAAAAAAATGAAAAAAATGTGCGAGTGTTCTTCTTGAAACAACGAAAAAGTTAATCGAAAATTTTGTTAAGATCATAGGTGCTGAATATTAATTTATGTATACACGAGATATTTTTTCAATACGTATCATATAAGAATATCTTTAATCTACACAAATTATCAAAGTTTAAACTGGAAAATCAGTATATGTGTTATTAACGAGTGTGTATTGGGTTAAGAAAGAATAAGACCAGGTTTTATACAAAGATACGCGTATCATGATACATCTATTGTGATACGTGTATTGTGAGCTATGTAAATACTTATCACAATATGCGTATAAGATACACGTCCAGGAATAAAATATACAATCTTATTTGTTCTTGTATCGATCATTTGTTCTTTAGTTAAGAATTCTATCTTTTTCTTTTTTGGACCCAACTGATCGATTGGTTATGGTTCCTGTCAATAGTTTATTAGAAACTGACTTGCTTGATTAATGGCATATTTTATCTTTGGACGATTGAGCCGATGAAAAGTAATAAACTTCGTGATAAGATACATCCTTTCATTTTCTTTTTTCTGATCTATATCTTCGAGAGTTTCGATCGAATTAGTTATAACTTAGGTTCGGTAGAAGCAATCACTTGCTTCTTCCAAATAATTCGCTCTTCTATTCGAAATTTTTCAAACATCTTTCGAATATACAAATTCTGTTCAATTTTAATCATACGACTTTGACGATCGCGCTTAGATTGTTTCTCATTTCCGATTGTGATTTGAAAATTATATCATAAATTCTCCGTGTACATGCGAAATTAATATTTCTAAGGTTGACAAAAGCCCACCTTCAACATAAAATACTAAAAATACGATTGACTCCTTTATTTTTTTTTCTGAGAACAGGCAATGATCACTTTCTGTTTGTATGTAAATCAAAAGTTTTCAGGAAATACACAAGTTTTGCATTACAATAGCGTAAAGATTGCTTGGGACCGTATAAATTTCTGCGTAATCTACACGCCCCGTCGATTCCTTCTGAATCTTCAGAACCTTGCGGCTGTTTCATGTAAATTTCTTCTTACAGATCACTGTAAAGGAATATCTATTTCTATGTCAAACTGCAAAATCTTACATTTTTTTCTTATCTTCAATAACCAACAGCGACCAAATCAATTCATACGATCATCAGTATAATCGATGCAAATATATTAGGGAGACCGGAAAGTAATGTCGTTTCTGCGCATGTCGATATTTGATTGTTAAAAATTGTTAAAAATTGTTAAAAATTTATTCGTTTGAATTTAATTTAAGAAAGCGACATTACTTTTCGGTCCCCCTAATATAAAAATCTATTCCTTCACGCAAAACTTTTTATCATTAAACTAGATTTGAAACGTTTGTCCTTAGCGTTCGAGTCCGATTTAATATTATAAATCTTGTACTTGTAGCCAAAGATTCTTTGTTTTTCTAGCTGTCTCATCAAATATCCATGTTTTATCTTGCTTTACCGCATCAATTTCTTCCCGCATAACTCGCAGCCACTTGTTATTAAGCACTGCACTTTCATACATTAATGGTATCGAATTTACAGCGAAACTATAATAATCGAACTTATTATACCGATTAGATTTCGTAATCAGTTCTGCTTACGTAATAACTCTTCTTTCTGAAATCCTATCACTTCGCTGTTCATTGTTCTCTTCAAATTGATTTTCAAGCTATGACTATTGTGATAATTCATTTTCATTATCCGAGAAGTTGAAATTTCCGAAATGTAATTAGATTCACATTTTCCTCTCGAATGTCTTTCCCTTTCTGATTTTTCATTAAAATCCACGTTACAATTTATATCGATTTTTCGATTCGCAACATCCCAGATAATAATTCGACGATACTCATCTTTTCACTCTTCAAATCGAACTTTTTCTTCTTTTTCGGAGCATGTTTATGTATATGCGTCGTTCTGAAATACGCGCATATGTTGAGTTCCGGCTTTTGTCTACGAACCATCGTTCGTATAATGTTATGTTAGTTGATTGTACCGATTGTATCCTATTCGAAACATATTCTGGCATGTTTACAATCTCTATCCATAGCGTTTTAGATAGAGTCCTCGCAATCAATATCGATCGAGCGTTTTCAATAAGAGTACGCAACTCGCGTTCAGTTCGTCCGCTGTGGAACATACGGTGTCAACACTACATCTCTTGAACAATATCTTTCTCGCTTGTAGAAAATCTTGAAAATTTTTGGACAAATACTCCTTTCTGTTATCCGTTTGCAAAGTTCTTTCTATATTTCCGGTCTGCTTAATCGCTAGAGCTTCATACTTTTTGAATTTGTCCGGAAATTCAGATTTGTGGCGCAGAGAATAAACTGTCTGGAATTTTGTACGATCATTTTTAAATAATAAAAAGTAATAAACGATTCTCTTGGAGATTCTATTTTTATTGGACAATAGATATCCAAATATATATCATTTTTCCCGACTTTTGAACTCTCTACCGTTTGTTAAGAACATGTGGTTTCCGTGCATGTTTTCTTAACATGCAAGCTTTACAGAAGAAGTTGTCGATGCTTTTAGTTTTAATACTTTTTCTTGCTTTGGTTTTCTCAATGGATTTTCGTGCGTGACATTAGACTCCATCGATTTCTTAACACTGAAAGATGTTGGTCCCTTTCCGTGGATAGTGGACCTCTCAGTGATCACGATAAGTATGAATCAAACGATATTTGTGTTTTAGTATTATATTTTTTTCTTATTTTCTGAATTCTTTAACAATTTTCCTTGTAGGAAAATCAGAATAAAATTTCAAAATTATTCTTAATTTTCTTCAATATTAGTTTTGTTTTGGAAAAAATTAAAAAATACTTTATCAATCATATAATTAATCTTACTGAAGATATATTAGTATATATTAAGATTATTTAATTTCTATATAATAACTTCTGTAATGATGAATACTTAACGATGATGAATGATCTTAAGCGACTGGTTTTCAAAACGATACAAAACAGAATACAACCGATTTATCATTTCCAAGGAAATAACAAAAAAAGAAAAACATTGTAAGGCTTTGAAAGATAACTTATGATGTTTACTTTTTCTATCATTCAATTGGTTGTAATAGAGTATTGTGTATCTGAATACAGTGTAAACTTTTTTGGAAATTTTATAAAGTTCGTTCAGTTTTGTTCATTACTGTAGATCGACAGATCAGTGAAAGATGTAAATAGATAAGTACGTATTCGATATGTATCATAAAATGATATTTCCGACATATAAATTTTTTCGAACTCAATGAAATAAATGATGTTATCAATCGTTCCTTCGAAACTATTCTGTTTTCTTAGAAGAATTTCTCAATCACATTTTCATTAGTTTAAGTTTCATGTTATAGAGGGATGTAGATTATACTCCTCTTCATCTCAATCTCGCAAGTTTGTAATCACTCGTATGCTTTCTCTGGCACACGCATTTTGTTCCTTTTGAGAAGCGCACCGATGCTCTTTTCTCATTCCTACTCGTCGGTTCATCATTCAACGAACTACAAAGAAGTCGAGCAGATGCAGAGGAGAAAAGAGAACGTTTTCCACGAGAAACGGCAGCTTTCAAGTGGCAGTTAGGTAAATGGGATCGGTCGTATTGAGAGTGGTTGCTTCGTGAATAGGAACGGACTTTTGAAAGGTAGCGATATCGAGGGCCGATGGAAAGTACGAGAGTGTCGTCGTTGGTGACATCGACGGCGACGACGATGAGGGACCAATAGCGGTATATGTCACTGAAGCTTTGCCTCAAAAAAGTTTCTTTCTTTCTCTTTCTCTCTGTCTATCTGTTTGTCTGTCAGTTTCCTTCGCCTTGGTCACTTCATCCCAATCGATCGTATCATTTCTGTAGGACTACGTTCTATCTTCGTTTTCATCTAGGTTTTTATCTATCTTTATTCATCTTTCCCCGATGCTTAGATGATGAATGGATTTTAGAAAATTGTTGTCTGGTACTTTGCCAGAATTTTTCTCGGTTTGCGGTTACATTTTCTTTTCTTGTTCCTTTTTTGATCCTCTTTTTATTTCTTTACTGTTTCTTTTTTTCCTTCTTCTACCATTATAAAATAGCTGAGTCATCTTTACGACGAAAGTATTTGTTCCGAATAATCGAGTGAAAGAGCGTTATAAAATTGATTCTTTTATGAATTCGTAAAGAACTTTTGGATGATGAGATATCGAAAGTTCGATTCTTTTTTTTTCTTTTTCTTGTTTCCTCTTTGATCAATGCAAATCGTTCCTCTCGTCTATTTGTGAAATTAAATTTCATCGTATTAATTATTTATTGCCGATAAATACTTGTCCTGGTGCGAATGAGCAATAAATTTCCGATGTGAGAGGCGTGCCTAAGGAAAAAAAAGAAGAGACGACGATTAATTAGTTTCATCAAGGTTTCGACGAGTTTTTAAGAATGAAAGTTTTGACGTTTGTCCTAACGACTGTAGAGACTGGACTGGGTAAATTATCAAAATATCCGGCGTTGCGAGTAATCGTGAAATTGCAAGACGACGAAAGTTTATGCTAGGAAATGGCATGCGAGAAGAGAGAATTAGTCGTAATTAGCATCCAGCTGGAACAGGGCGTATCAATTAAGAACTGCGCCTCGACTTATTCACTTCCACTCTCTACCCCTTCTCCTTCCCCCTCCCTCTTACAGCTCCAGTGTCGGTCGATCTCACCCTTGCTATTTCTTGAGAAAAGCATCAGACGCTTTTGTGAAAGTAGGAAGCGAGTTTCCTTGCTTTTGTCCATTAAAACGTAGCTGAACATCGCTTCTAGAAGAGGTTTCAAGACTAAAACGTATTGAATATAAGAGGAAAAGGAGAACAGACTCGTCCCTCGAAACCGGCTTAAAGAAAAAGCTTTTCTCTCTCTTTCTTTCTTCCTCGTTCTTTTCTGCCAGAGAGGTAAAGACAAATGATGCGTACGTGATTTGTTTTGTGGCCGCTGCATGTAAAAGATACTCCGTGCTATTTCGTTAACGTCTCAGTGCATTACTGAAAGAGTGAGCACCGGTGGAGAAAGCAAACTTTTACGATTATAAAATTTCTCTGACAGACAAACAGAGAAAAATGGAAAGAAAAAAAAAACAAAATGTTTTTATATTTTCGTTGGGTACGAAAGTAAGATGGAAAATTTTTCATTGTAAGAGTTTGTACAGAGTCGTCGTCTAGTCGAATTTTTCCCGTGGATGTCATTACATGGAATAAGAAATAAGAAATAATACAGAAAAAGAAAGAAACGTCTTTTCCTTTCGAACGATCGACACGTTAGTATCGCCTAGATCCATTGGAACCGATCGGAAAAACCGTGGGAGCATATGCGACATTGAGAAATATTACGCATAGGTTACTCGCGTAAAACAGGGAGACAACGTCTCCTACCGACAATGGCCATCGATTCGACGCTTTACTATCTCGTCGTAAAATATATCAATACTTCTCGCGAAAATGTGGATACCACGAGGACAGATATGTAACCGGCGCGAGTACCTCGGAGAAGAAAGTCTTCTGGAAAAGGCGGAAAAAGAAAAAGGGAGAGAGGGGTAAGAGATGACATCGTTTTGAGTCCACCTTCGAGCGTACAAGAACGAAGTTTCTGTAACGTCGTCTACGAATATGAAAGGTGTTACGTTTTTCATTCTTCCGTCGACACAATTTTATTGCGAACTTTCGGCTTCGTTCACGCTACGCCTTATAACTGAACCATATGTACGGTTTCTTAATTTTCGTTTTAAAGTTGAAAGGAAATCGAATTTTTATATATTTCTCCTTTTTCTTTCTTTCTTTTTTTAAATATATGTTATATATATTATATATATATATATATATATATATATATATCTTTTTCATTTTATTATATTTTCTTTTAAATTACGTGTCGTAAGTACAGTATCCGCCTATTATTATGGATACTTACGGTATGTTGTTAATTTTTCGTGGTCACGTCAGAAACAGCCAGGCGAAATCGATCGAAAGAGTAAATCGAAATGTGAGAACGTCGACAGCTCGTAATCGCCATTCCGGTTTTAGCGAGCTTTCCGCGACATGCCATTTCGAATAAAATCTCGCTTCACCGGTTATTTATTATACACTGTGCGCTCGTCCGCTTGCGGTACCACTTCGGTGTACCCTCCCTCGAATTCATCGTACCGTACGCAAAACGTCATTGTTAAATATGCACGTGTTTGCAGGAAGAGAGAGAGATAGAATGAGGCAAAAGAGAAGCAGGCGATATATTTTCGCGAGGACGCATTTAGGAAGTCAAAGCGGGGATTCGGATTGTCTAATCGACATTCGTGTCTATCGTAACATTAACATCCGGTCCGTTCCTGTTTAATTCGGCTCACCTAACAATGAGCACAATACCTAGATAGCGAGAATCCTGGGGAAAATAGAAATATGAGAAATTTTCTGTATTTCACTTATTCTTTTAAAATAAAAAGTATAAGTCCATTAAATTTATATATATATATATATCTTTTTATTCATGTTTTATTATTCTTCATTTTTCTTTTTCATTGTGCATTTCTGTCTGTATAAGTCGAAAACGAAAGTTCACTGCATTAGAATGCGTATCCTTAATGCAGAAGAAAATAAAGCAATTTCAGGAGGGTCATAATTTGTTCTCGAATTGCTGGCGTTGTCTCTTCTCATTCTCATTATAGTAACCAACAGTAGTTTTAACAGTAGCAGCAGTAGCAGTATCATCAATACCAGCCAGTATAATACCAACAGCACATACCGTAGTAGTAGAGGTCTTTTGGAATAACTTCACCACAGATTTATTCCCGATCTGCAGAGATTCATTCTAATCGCCTATCGCTACGGACCTTTCGATGGTTACGCCGGCTTGCCAGTGAGACTGTTTTACGAGTGTTCCTCGCAGATTTAGTCCTTTCGACCTGCCCTGGAAAAGGGTCCAAGTGGAAACGGTAGAAGATAGGACAAAGAAAGAGTATTCTCGCTGGTGTGTTTGGCTTCGTGTTGGTGGCCTTAATTTACGAGCCGCGTGCCGTTTCGCATAAGATCGGACGGTTTCCATGCGACGATTCTTCGTTTAACGATCGTAGGCTTGAGAAAGAAGAGAAGAGAGGTAAAAGAAAGGGAGAGAGAAAGAGAGAGAGAGAGAGAGGGAGAGGGAGAGAGAGAGAGAGAACTACTTCTGAGGATGGGAAAACGTCGTTAACGTGTTTTCCTACCTTCCTTGTTTCTCCTCGACTGCTTCGACGAAGAAAATTGAAGACCCGTGAGCTTGCAAGAAAATGGCGAAGCTCGGCCTTTTAACGCCTTCTCTCTTTCTCTCTTTATCTCTTTCTTTCTCTCTCTCTCTCTCTCTCTCTCTCTTTCTCTTCCTCTTTTTCTTTCCTTTTTTCTTTTAAGATATATCTTCTCTTAGGTTGAATAATGTTGCTTTTTTGTTCATACCACGCCAAGCATTCACGGTATCATTTGATTTTTCTTCTTTTGGCGACACAACGAAACATCTGAAGTGACTCCCATTTCTTCCTCGTCTGAGTGTAGTGTATGTATGTGTTGTTTTTTATAGTTTCATTTTTATTTTGGTTGGGTTTTCTTTTCGAGTCGAAAAATTGTACTTTATTTTTCTTCAATTCACGGTCTTCTTCCTGAATTTTTGCTTTCAGTACCGATCATATAAATATAGCGAGCGATGGAAAGCACTGTTCAATTTGTGCGTTACGTAGAATCAGACAAAGTGAATCGTTTGTATAACTGGAATTGATCGCTGTTATATTCGTAGTAGATATATGTATGCGTTCTCTGTTTTTTCATATCTGCTTTTATTTCGTTTTGTTATATCAAAGTGTATGAGGAGAGGAAAAGGTTTAGAAAAAGAAATGATGCATATATCGATACTAAAAGTGATTTCTATTTCGAGCACGAAACAAGTACATGCATTCAAACTTATAAATTAGAGAGTTTCTAAAAAATCGATGGGCAAACAAAATAACAAGTTTCAGTGTACGGCTACGAAATAGACTATAATAATATAATAACAATCACAATAATAAGTTGAGATATATATACTGATTTACTGAATTTCTTTGTACTTTTTACTGAATTTCTATGACAATACCACTCAGAACATCGAAAACAATTTTGTTGACGCGTAAGATGGGATAGAAAATTCAATGCGTTTCGAAAACTTCCAAGCTGTAAGTATGCAAGTTCTTTTATTGATTCCAATCGAATTCTTTCATTCACATTACCTTCTGGTTTTATTGTAATGCGTACATATACATCTATACAATATACATTCTATATACGTCGACATTTATTTAATTTGACAAAATTTATAGAATAGCTTTAAATACAATTTTATTTATAACATTTAAATTTATTTAATTATGATGAATAAAAGAAAAGTTTTTCTCTACATAGAAAGAAATAGTAATTTTGTGACGAAACGTGTGTTATCGTAAAAGAATTGTTAAATAAAAATTACAGCGAACTCTTAGAATGTATCTTTTAATCCGCTTAAAAATCCACAGCTTTGGTGCTGTTAAGAATAAAGTACTACTACGAGCTTGCATCGAATTATGCCCTTTAAAATTATACTATAAAGCCGAAGAGGACTGTTCAGCTAGATTGAAAATTCTCTCTAAAATGAGATTACTCGAGAGTATTTCAGCTCAAATTTCATTTTTTCTTGTTTTTTTCTCTTTCTCTCTCTTTTTTTTTTCTTTCGTCTTTTCTCGTTTTAGTCGATAGCTCAAATTTAAATTTGAAAATACATTTCATGCCCGATCGAAGAAGCGAGAGTCGATAATCTGAATATAAAAGGGACGACGGTTTTCCGTTTTAATTCGGCTCTTTAACACAACGGATATTTTATAATCAGATTCTATATTCTCTCTCGATTAGAAGTTTAGCTAACCAACGTTACAGTGGGAAACGTTCAAAATCAATTACGGATGTTGGCTTACTTTAACCGAAGCGCTCGTTACTCGAACGGCTGATTCTCTGTACGACCTGAATGTCTGTTTTGGTGTCGCGTTTAATGCATGTAAATTGTAATCAGCCCACGCGAGGCTATCGTTCGGACCACTGATACGTCGATAATGACTATGCAATGGTCGATGCTTGTCGGTACTTCGTGGCTGAAAGCAGCTTCGTGCATGAAAGGGTGTGGAAGAACAGTATAAGAGTAACGTACACGTTCGTGACGATTTAAAAATTTGATTCAATGTTAAATTATCGCTTAGAAGCTTTAAACTCATCATCGTAGCTTGTAGAGTAAATATTTGACGATGTAACGTAACATAATTGTTAGTAAAGCAATGAGAATTTGAAATTTCCGTTTGTCAATTTTGTCGAATATATACAATCGTTTTATTCCCACATATTTGTCGCAATCGTGTACGTAGCTTAAAAACATTTCGATCGAGCCTAAACGCTCTTCGCTTTGATCCTCGTCGATTGACACGCAAAACCTACGCCAACTCGTTTGTTTATTCCCCATTTCGAAAATAACGCTATCTGGAGTGGCAACAGGGTTTATCGGGTACCACTGTAAAAATAATGGGATAACGTGAACGGAAATTGTGCAATGGTACGCAACGTTACCGAAGATAAACTGATCGAATATCATCACTTTTCTACGAGATTTACTTTTGGTTTTACTATTCTAGTTCGATTTTTAAACTCTTTCGATGGTCAAGTATTACAAATGACTTTTTTTTTTGGTTATCAATTTCTTTTTTATTATCTCGATTTGTAATTTTGTCGTTCAATTTATAAATATTGACATTACTTATTTTTTTCGTTTTCATCAAAATGTAGAAAATTCTTCGTGGTTTTTATTCCGAGATAAGATTTATTACGGAACTCTTATGCGTTCGAAAATCGTTCTTCTAACAGTCTCGAGCGCTTCGACGTGAATTACGATTCGTCGTTGCGACGAAGACCGATATTAAGAATCTGTTAAAAGCACGTACGTACGTTTTTGTATTTTGCAGACGATGTGCTGTAAATTCGATAAGATTCATAATAATGTATAGTAATGTAAAGTATTTATTAGTTATGCAGAGGTTGCGTTCGATTTATCATATAGATATATACATAAAAATCTCTTTTTAAGAAACCATCTATTTTTGTTTTAATATAAATTTTAAATATTTTCATACAAATAAATATTTTTTATGAATTTGTACAATTCTTTTTTCTTCTAAAAGTTGATCTTACAATACAATTTAAGAATGTCCGTACTTCCTAAATACACTTATATTTCATAATGAATTTTTGAGATCGAGATTTTCACAAAGTTAAAATAATATATAGCATAGTGTAGATTGAAGAGAATAATTTATCTTTGTGTAAATAATTTTTCTTTGTGATTTAGAAAACTTGTTTCTATCGATTATACAGGATGTTTCTGCAAAAGTTGAACAACCGAGCAGGGAGTAATTTCTTATGAAAAAATAAGTCGAAAATATAGAGTTTTTGCGTATGAGACTATATTTTTTAGAAAAAATAACTTTAAAAATTTATTCAATATATTTGTACTTACTTCAAGTTTCGATTTGATCAAGTTTCGATATGCTTTTACTCATGTTTACAAACACGAACACGAGTAATATTATTATTTGATTCCTCTTGTTGCCACTACTGTGCTGTAACAGCAATCTCTTTCGACCCGTAATAATGTCAAAATATACTATGCGAGAATATGTGGACATGATTCTCTGTTTAGGATCATGCTATGGCAATGCTTTCATGGCAAGTTGTTTCTATAAAGAACGCTATTCAAATCGTCGTCATCCTGATCGACGTATGATTGTAAGAATAGAATGAAATCTTCCGGAAAGTGGTTCTTTTTGATCTACTTTAAATAGTAAATACAAATATATTGAATAGATTTGAAAAGTCCTTTTTCTCGAAAACGGAGGTTCATATACTAAAAATATATTTTATATTTTCGACGATTTTACAAAGTAGAATCACTTCTTGTTCGGTCATATCATTGTTGCAGAAAAATCCTGTATACGGGATAAATTCGTAATGAAAACATTACTTTGATGATTTTTAAAAGTTTGTCGGATATTGTCGAAAGACTATTTACAGTAATATTTAATCGATTATTAATATTGTATTTATATTACGGACATTTAACTAAAGTAATATTTAATCGATTATTTTATTCCTTAGTGTTCATGAAAGGACGTATTCAGCTTCGATGCATCGATTGCCTCAACAAAATAGAATTTCCTCGAAATGATTAATTCCACGATACTTCCTTATTATACATAGATTAGACGTAGTCAAGATCCTAGGATTCGGTAGGGATAGCATCCCTTTTCTTGCGCAAGCACGAAAGGGAGCATTTTGCATACGTTAGGTGCATTTACATAGGAACATCTTAGGTTATTGTAGTAAACACTAGAATTTCGTGATGTGTACGCTTTTAGTCTATTAATATTTGCGATTAAAGCGAAATTTGCTTAACTAAGCGAAATGTACAACGCGAACCGTTTGATTATTAGATTTAAAAGAGCTGTCATTAACCGTTCCGATCGTTTGCTCTTAATGACAAAGTTAATACAATCGATTTTATTACAGGAAAAATAATGAAGATAGAGTTTTCAAATTGGATTTCGTTTTTCCATTCGATTTGGAAAATTACTATTATGGGTCAGAAACGAAAAAAGCTATTCATCTTGATGTTCGATTAAATGTTTCAGAGAGAAAGAGAGAGAGAGAGAGAGAGAAAGAATAATATCGATTGATCGATCTTTCGATCGTGGTCAGTCTTCGAACGAAGATAATGACTGGATATTGGATGTATCGAAAGTACTTGAATCGTAACGTATATCAGGGTTCGATTCAGTCTATGATATTTCCAACCAATCGCATGGAAGCTTTCTCCCTACTCTTTTTCCCTTCTGTGCTTGACTCTATTTCAAAGCTGAAATTATTATTACAATCACAGTAACATTTTACATTAAAAGCTTGCTGTCGATAACCACGACAATAATTAATACGCGATAAATGAATCGGAAACGAATACATACATTCTATATACTCGCATGTACTCATTTTCGAAGCTTCTATTTCGAAGCTCGTCATAAATTCTCTAGGAGAAATAAGAAAAAAAAGGAAAAAAAAAATAATAAAAAACGAAAACAAGATATCAAGCGAGCCATTCTTCGCGGCTGGATAAATCATGGAGAAAATGAATTCGAACGTTCCTCGCGTATTCTCTTTCTCGCTCACATGCGTCGATCCATCACAGGATTCGCGACACACGTAGCAATCTATTCTCAACGTATGAAACAAAGTTCGAGGGAAAAGATGAAAGAGAATGTCGATAACGTGCAGAGAGTACATTCAACGTGAAATTTTAATTCGGGCTCAATGTAAATTTGTTTCTTTATTGACGTTTTCAATATATCTAATAATTAGTTACATTAATATATTTTAAGAAAAATTTATATTGATCAATCGTCATTGATGAACGATTTATACGTACCATTTCAAAAAATCGAACGTTTTAAAAGTTTATCGACGACGGTCTTACATGCGTCGATAAACAAAATTTTGAACGAGATTCATTGTCAGCCTTGAAAAGTTCAGAACTCCGGAATAAACGTTAGCATCTCTATCGGTCGATGATCTCGCGTTTGTTACGCGTTTGTCACGCTAGTAGAATATTAAAACAGGATGATCATGTTCTCTCTTGACGAAGGGTTGTGGGGGAAAGGGATAGTCGGTAATTTAACGAGGCAACAGAGAGAGAGCTGCCGATAATGCGTTTGTCTGCGTGGATGCGTTTGTGTCTGTGTGGTTAAAAGGGATGCAGCGTCCCACGGTTTTCGACCAATCGCAAGCGAAAGGCAGTCCTAGCGGCGTGAAAATTGATTTCTACCTCCTCTCTTTTTACTTTCTATCGGTGGTACTCGTCATATCGCTTGCAACGCTCCTCCTTCTCCCTCTATTTACTCTTTCTTTTTTCCTACAATTAATTATATAGAAATACATAGAAATATATATATATATAGAAATACATAGAAATATATATATATATATATATATATATATAGAAATACATAGAAATATATATATATATATATATATATATATATATATAGAAATATATATATATATATATATATATAGAAATACATAGAAATATATATATGTATATTTCTATCTCTATCTATCCATCTCGTCAATAAACCTACCATCAGCCGCAGGTGATGAAAACGAGCAAGCACCAAACGCAAACCATGACCACTTCGTTGCGCGTATTCGACGAATGCCTATGCATACGTGGCGTCAAATCGATTTGTCATAAATCTCTTTTGTCTGACATTGTTCACCGATGATAATTATCCGTACACGTTGACGAAAGGTGAGAGAGAGAGAGAGAGAGAGAGAGAGAGAGAGAGAGAGAGAGAGAGAAAGGGAGACAGAGAGAAAGAGAGAGAGAGAGAAAGAGAGAGAAAGGGAGAGAGAGAAAGAGAGAGAAAGGGAGAGAGAGAAAGAGAGAGAGAGAGAGAGAAAGGGAGAGAGAGAAAGAGCAGCGATAGCTTTTAGAAATAGAAGTAATCGAGTGCCTTTGGAAAATTAAAGTCACGATATCGAAAGTAATAAATTAATAGAGAGATTAATTGGCCCTTGAGCAATACGATAGGAAAAAAGAGATTAATCCTATTTCATTAATGGAATTTTTACATTTCCTTTTCCGATTTCTTCTGCTTCGCTTTCGTAATTGTTGTAAATTTTTATATTGACGTAGACTTTTAATTTATTTATTTTTACTCTATTATGTCTTTCTATTTCATCTTTATTGCGTTTCAAGCGATATCAGCGTGCTAATGTCATTCGGTGCAACATATTTTTATAATGTTCGTCGTAACTATGAAACGTCGTTCGCCTGATTACGCTTCTCCATTAACCCAATTTCGCGGGAAAATTCATGCGCAATGTTGCGCGCTCGTTTCTCTTGTTAAAGTCAGCATCGCCACGGGCTACACGTCGAGAGGGATCCTTTATCCTTGGAACAAAAAAGAGAGAGAGAGAGAGAGAGAAGGAAGGAAGAAAAAAAAAGTGATTCGGGGCGATAGCCATTCATTATGTTACCGAATTAACGCTTCTCATGGTAGCAACAAATTTACGCTAAAAAATAGAGAGAGTTCTTTCTATCTTTTCCTCTTTCCTTCTCTGTCTCTCTTTCGTTATGGATCCAACGTTAAAAGATCAATATTTATTTCCGAACGAGCGTGTACAATGTGTTTTTACAAAGCGCACGTTCTCTGTATTTTCTTTTCGTTTATCCGACCGCGAGATCCAATAAATTTGAAACGACTGGCAATACGGAAGAAAGAGAGAAAAGGGGAGAGAGAGAGAGAGAGAGAGAGAAAGAGAAAGAGAAAGAGGAAGAGTAAAAATGTACAAACAAGCCGAATCTCTCGATGCCTCTTGGGTTTATAGCCAGGCGGCAAATAAGTTACTGGTTGACGTTAATTGGTTAAATTTTATCAGGTGGAAAAAGCTGGCCGGTATGCTGCAACTGCTGCCAACTCCACATCCGCACCAACTGTCGTGTAACTGTTTGTTCTTTTAACCTCTTTTTCTCTTTCTTTCGCTTTCTGTTCTCTGTATCTCTCTCTCTCTCTCTCTCTCTCTCTCTCTCTCTCTCTCTCTCTCACTTATAGAATTCTCTCTTCTGCAAAGCGTACTAGGGAGCAACCATTCTACGGTTCCCTACCTTCGTATTTTGTTCAATACCATTTCGCGCTGATACGCTTGCTTTTATTTTCGACATCCTGAAAAGGTGAACCGCGAGTACCGATGCGTTTCGAATGAAGTCTCGTGTCCGGGTACACGTTCTACTGCGTCCAGCTTATACAAAGCCTGTCCAAACGGTATCTCTTTGTGTTGCTTTTTCCCTTTCTTTCTCTCTCTAGAGCTTTTGTTACGGCTTTTTACGCTTCGATGCGAACAAGAAATCGTCGTAGAAAGCTTTAGGAAAGTTCGATCGATCGGGCGTGTCTTCTAGGTCATTGACCCGTAACTTAACCACTTTATTAAATCGATCGATAATGAAGGATAATGAAAGGATGGTTTAGAAATTTATGTGAAAGTGAATTGTTCGATTATTAAGAATATTTATAATTTTAACGAAGAAAAGAAAAAAAAACTGTAAAGGATACGTTTAAGCACAATGTTATTGATTCATTTATTTCAATGAATTACTTTTAAAATATTCGATTGGATTTTGATTCGTATATCATATATTTTCCTTTCTCTGTTTATAGAAATAGAAATGTCGAAATAATACAGGGATGACATCATATGCCCTTTAATAGTATCGCTCTTGTCAGTACATATATGCCAACAATAAAAAATGCCTATTCGGTGTTTTAATAAAGCAGGAACAGCAAAACGTCTAGCAAGTTTTTTTAGACGATATTCAGTCGTCTTTCTATGATGATTTCATTTGTAAGATTTTCGTTGAAGAAATCGGTTACCTTCGTTGGTCCAGATCTTCAAATTTCTTGACGATTTTGTCGGAAAATCGGAACGGAAACGAATTCGAGTTGCCGAACGGGATTGAAAGTGGGGTTGACAACCGATAGAAATATTTATTCGAGAAATTTCCGTCAGAATAACAGCCTTCGCCATCTACGGATATTCACTCTTTCTCTCTCTCTCTCTCTATCTTCATCTCTCTCACTACCTCTTTCTCGTTCACTTACTTGCTTTCTTTGTCCGTTTTCTTGTGAAGCAATCGCCGATTTCGTCGATAAACTTTATCACATGGATTTCGCGTTTCCACGTTCTTCCTTTTCCTTTTCCTAAACGTGTACGTCAAAAAAAATGTAGGACAACGATTTACTTTGAATGTAGATATGAACGTAGGTAGATCTTATAAATGTATATATATATATATATATATATATATATATATATATATAGAAAGAGAGAGAGAGAGAGAGAAGGAGAGGGGGATGGAAAGAGAGGGAGAGAGAGAGAGAGTAAAGCCTTAATTTATCCCTTATCGTTCGGAAAAACATGAAATAATGCGAAGCGTTCTTTGCTTTTCTCTCTCTTTCTCTCTCTCTCTCTCTCTCTCTCTCTCTCTCTCTTTCTCTATCTTTCGTTTTCTTTCTTTTTTATAAACTTTATAATATTTTTTTATAAACCTTATAATCTTTATTCGCCAGGAGAGTTTGTAGGATAGCTTCTATGCATACAATTTTTGATTTCGTTTAGCGACCTCTTTTTTGTAATATTACGTATATCGTTACAGGAATGTAATGAAGCTATTTCGTCGATCATCGGTATTTGGAAGCTTTGGAAAATACCTCGGAAATGTTCGATTTTAAAGAGAAGAGACGGACAAAGTGGATACTTAAGACAACGTTGAGAATAAAAATTCGAAGGGAATTTCAATGACGGGTTGTACGATAGATTCTCATTCGTTCGGAGATATTTATAAAAGAGATCCTAAAAAGTTCGTACTTTTTTGAAAATATTGTATTTTCAATACTTCGAGGTTGAGTCACCTTTCAAGAAAAAAAGAAAGAAAAAAAGAAAAAGAAAAAGAAAAAGAGAAAGAGAAAGAAAAATAAAGAAAAAAAGAAAGTCTTCATGAGAAATTCGTTCTCTCATCGTCATTAATTATGACTGCCACGCGTTTCAGCGTGTTAGCTAGTTACTTTGTGGAGAACAAGGATGTGACTCGTGTCTCGGCAATTTGACAGATGTTTTCACTAAATTTATTAGTAGCCTCGATGTTGTCTAACGAGTGGCGTTGCACGAGCCTAATGTATTCCTTCTTGATTAATTTGTTCCCCCACCATGAGAAAAATAAAGAGAAAAACAGAGAGAGAGAAAGAGAGAGAGAGAAAGAGAGGGAGAGGGAGAGAGAGAGAGGGAGAGAGAGATAAGGAAAGAGAAAGAAGGAAAGAGAATGCAGTTTCGTAATAAAATACTTGGCTATATATCGAGTTTTCTCAGCTAAAGGTACGATCTCCTAATTAATCATTGAAAATCTCGACAGTGGAAAACGTACAACTTCATTATTATTATTATTTGCCAACTAAGCGCTTGTCTGTTTTTCCTATTATACCAACTCAATTAAAAGCGAGAATGCTTTAAAATTGCCACTCTCTTTTTTCTCTTTTCAATCCCGAGCTAATAACTACTCGTATTGTTACTTCATCATCGATTTGTCGATACCCGTGCGTGTTCGTTCCAATTTTTCGCAATCTTTGTAGCTGGCAAGTGTTCTATCAATTATTTGTTTGAAATATTATCATGGGTTTTGCTCACGTTAATATTAGAACGAGTATCATATTTTATATGTCATGTTCATATTTCTTACGAGTATTTATGCAAATAGATAAATACTTCTCTTTATTTATATAATGCTTGATTGAATTTTTTTTCAGACATTATTCATCGTTGGAGATCGATATTAATTTTGGTATATAATAGATTTAGACGATTAGAAGTCTATTTAAGTATTTATAAGTTAAAAGGGAATTAAGTATTTATAAATTAACAGGGAAGGATAAACAATGATTTCCTTAGTATAGTATAGGAAACATAAATCGAATGTGGTCTAAGATGACAAGACTGAATACATTTTATCTCTCTCTTTCTTATTCTCCAGTGTCCATAACGGACAGACGGAAATAACTACTACCACATAGTGTCATCTTACTTCTGTACGATTTCCGTTTAAACTACTGCGGTAAATTTAACGACGTGCCTAAGATGAAACTCTCTCTTTATACTCAGGATACAATGGATACTTAATGCCAAATATATATCTCTTGCTTTTCTTCCGTAGCTATTATCTTCTATCTTCTCAGATGATTATCATTTATATTGAATTTATATAAAATATTCATTCATGTTCGTGCAGTTGATGGGACATTGTTTTTAGAGAGCGATCTTATAGAAGACGAGATTACAGTTAGAATATTTAGTTTAAATGAATACAAACTAATCTCGAAAATGACGTTTATTTACAACATATTGTTTTGTCTTATATTATACTTGAATTTGCTCGAAATCGAGTGTACCTCTCAGCTACGAACTACATATTCGAGAAGGGACCGTGGGTTGTACACGAGTTCCATCAGTTTCCAGGATAATCTAGTTTTACGTTAGGAAGACAAGATTCGCTTTTCCTTTGCCACCTCGAGCCAGCAGTTTCAATATGGCGTTATCGTTAGGTCTCCCAGTAATTTCACCGTATTCTGTGCTCTCCTACCATCCACTTCGTTCAGAACGAGTATTACGCTAATGAGAATTTTCACATTTTATTATTTCTTTTGATATTGCGGCAAATTAAAGTGTCTGCTTGCTTTTCTTTTCGCCTTGCCGTTCGTTACAAAAATTACCCGCGAGATTACATTTCCTTACCGCTTGTACATTCTTTTTTTTTTTACGATCATTAATGCACAGGGAAAACGTGTACTTTAAAACCACAAGTAAAAAAGAAAAGAAAAAAGAAATTCGATTCGACGCATTGTAAAAAGCCAATAAAAAATTGATCGCGAGTTTTTTCGCAAATATATTGTAGTACGTTCTTTTTATTTTCTTTTCGATCTTATAATTATTTAACCTATTAGCTCTGTACATTTATTTATAAAGTGTTTTAAAGTATATTTATGTTGTATCGTGATGAAAAGGTGGTCGGTATATTCATTAAATATAGAATATATGCAGCTATTGTAAAAGTGAATTAAAATATAATGAAATAATTTTAATTTTAATTAATAATTTTTTGAAAAATCAATAATTTTATTCCTCAAATTCGATAGTATTCATAAAACTTAAAATATACATAATTTCCTTAAAAAAAAATGAAAACAAATATTTGAAAAAAAATTATGAATTATAAATTTAAGAAAAGTTCTTTCTACAAATGGTATATTGTAACATATGTACATTCCTACAAATTTATAAGTTACAGGCATAATTTAAAGAAAACAACTGATTCATAAGGTCTACTAGAAATAGGAAATGCAATCTATGTAATTGTTCTTTATTAAAGATGATAAGACTGTTAATACTTAAGCGAAAATCTGAGAATGAGTAATATTTTTATCTTTCGGCTTCTTTGGAAGAAGTTTAATTTCATCAAAAAAAAAAAAAAAAAAAAAAAAAAAAAACATTGAAAAAAAAGAACAAAGAAAAGAATATATTCAGAAATTTAAAAATATTTTACCGATTACATCGTGCGCAATTATTTTTAAATGAATATATTTATTTTTTTTTGTTTGTTTCTTTATCTTGTTCTAGTATCAGTATATTCTAAAATATTTGAAATAGCAAATGATAATTGCTTATTTCGCATGAGGAGTATATTCGTCATACACAGCTAATAAAGAAATAGAAAAATGAGAAGTAAGGAATAAGAAAAAATGAGAAAATAAAAAAAGAAAGTAAAAGAAGAAAAATGTTTCTCGTAGATGAAATCAGGGGACAGAGAGAGGGAGGGAGAAGAAAATATTTTTCCATTATTGTTTCTATTGCCTTGTTCTTAACAATTTGAAATTTTCCTGTCGTTAATAGAAGCACACAATGGATGGACGTATATACACGCGCTGTGTTTCGCTTAACAGAAATGTGATTTGTGTGTTCTTTCGCCTTTGCAAATTCTCTGCGGTTTATGTTGATACGAAATGAATGCTTATAACGAGAATTTCTGCTTTTCGTTCTCTTTCTATCTCTTATTTTCTTTTCTTTTCTTATATCTTTGTTTCTCTAGAATGATAATACAAGGGAGAAATATGTTTGAGAGAGAAGAATTTTGTAAGAAAAAAACAAAATGAAAGGACAGAGAGTTAGTGTTTGCTATTGAGAAAAGAAACATAGACACGTGTCATTTCATGCAATTTTGTTATGTCGAAATTTTTTTTTTTATACGCTGTGAATTCGAACTCTCACTTAGTTGTTCCTTTTCCTCTTATTTCTACTCTTTCTTTTGTTTCATATGGTACGCTCGTTTCAACTTGGTCTTATTCTCGATCGAAAAAAAAAAAAGGAAAAGAAAACGATATTTCTTACACCCATTCTCAAGATCTCATCTACGAGAAATATTTTTCATCTTTTACTTTCTTTGTTTTTTAAACGAATGAACTTCCTTTTATCAGTATAATATTATTTCTTTGTTCAAAGTTCTAAAGTGAAGATTTGATAAAATCCTTACTATTATGTTCTACCATTAAGAACTTTTCAAAAATATAGAATATCGTATAAGATTATTATTGAACTTTTTGAAGAGAGTTAAAAAAAAAATAACGATAATTTACAGGTGTTCGTGGCTAAAGTAATATTTACGTGAACCACGTGCATGTAACTTCCTCTTCGATAACTCAGAATTCGTTTCGAATCAATCGAAGAGACATCAAGAAACATGGCTTACCATTTGGGAAATGGTGGAAGAACGATAAAGGAA
This sequence comes from Vespa mandarinia, assembly GCF_050613455.1. Lineage (NCBI taxonomy): Eukaryota > Metazoa > Arthropoda > Insecta > Hymenoptera > Vespidae > Vespa > Vespa mandarinia. The sequence continues at coordinate 11,552,994 of NC_140811.1, read as the reverse complement.
AAAGCAAAGGAGAATTTCATCGATGGACGGGTTGTTGCTTGTCAACGGCGTTTTCTCCATTTTTCTTCAAGGAACTGGCACATAGCCGAGAAATCTTTCTCGTTTTCTCTAACGTGCGGTTTTATTATGATATTCTATATGAGTAGGTATAAAACACATATACACTAAAACTCAAAGCTTTTATTCAACTCAGAACGTCACGGTATACGTATTTTCTTCTTTTCGAAAAGCCAAGATGACTTGGTTAGGGTCTGCCCGCTTAGTTCGAGGGTGGTAGTTGCTCGTTTATTTCGAGGGTGGTTGCCCCTATAGAAAGGATGTCTGAGAGTTCTTCGAGAAAAGTGGGACAGACTTCGTTAAGCAGCGTCGTTATTTGAAATATACATCGTGAATAAATTAGAATGAGACATGAAGTAGGTATTATCTCTTTCTCGATCTTTTCGGATGAGGGAAGTACGACTTTAAACGAGATAGTCATTTAAGTTGAATCGTAGATTGAGATTGACTGCTATCGCGTGATCTAATAAATCACGATCGATTTTTTATACCACCGAGTCAACTTTCGAGGACATTATATTCCGTTAGAAATCATTCTAACGCCTGTTCCCTTTTTTATACGTAAAATTACAAATAAACCGGGTATTTTTTATAGTCTTTTTTGTTTTGAAAATTGTTATCTTTTCTTTGTTTTTTTTTGTCTTTACAGTTTTAATTATGAGAAACGATCGTTTTTCATGTTACGCTGATCGTAATGACAGTGCCCTTAGGTGGGGTGAAAATTTTCTAGGCGATTTAGCACGCCCGTATCGCCTGTTATAGCACATTTTGGCAATCATGGGTCACCTTTCCCTTTCTCTCTCTCTCTCTCTCTCTCTCTCTTTCTCTCTTGCTCATACAACTATCCACCTCATCAGCATTGCCTCTGGAGACTCGTTCGAATTTTCGTTTCAATGAAAATCATCGATATTGTTATCGCACCAGGAAGATATGTAATTTTGTAGCGTGGCTGATGAAAATGGATTAAATGCACTCGGCGCGCTCGTAAAATTATTCATCCTGCCGTTCCAGGTAAACACTCTCTATGCGTTATATATATACACACATATATATATATATATATATATATATATATATATTTATATTTATACGCATATATACATACACACTCATATATATATGTTCCGAAAGACTATATATATATGTATATATATATATGTAGACTTTCGGAAGGTTGCAGGTAAATATAATATTTCGTGCTGTGTCGCGCCCGGAATTGCTAAACCGTGTCCGAGTTATTAAAGCGTAGTTGAACGTTACGACAAATTTTTCCGATGACATGCACGAGGTGAGAACGTACGAGTTGCGTAACTTTAATAAAGTCTGGCGTTCTTTCGTACCTTTTCGAATTGTTCGGAAAATACGATATATTCGTAGAATCAAGATATATTACGTATGGTATGTACATATGTCCTTTTAAAATAGTTCGAAATAGACTTTCAAATAGATGAAAAAAGATTGAAGATAAAATTGTTATTGAATTAAATGATACTGATATAACGAGGTTATCGTAATCGTAAAATAAAAGCTAAAAAAAATTTGGAAAGTTTGGAAACGAATGGTATTGATTTGCATGGGTAAAATCGAACGAATTTAGTTCATTACCATGATAAATGGTCGGAGAAGTTGGCGGTCGTTAATGGAACGATGTGTTCTGTTTTCATGCGAATTACTTTAATGAATTGTCGTATTGCTTCGTAAACGGCGAGACATCGGCACTGAACTAACATGCATAAATGAACAGAGCGATAAACGCTGCACAATTAAAATTAATAATTAATATTGTTATCGATGCACATGATATCGTAAAGGGAATACCGATTTACTTTGTATTTCTCGAACGCCAGAAGCGTCGAAGATTTATCGGATTATCATTCGTTATTGTTATGGGTCACGATTGTTTAACTTGAACGAAATGTGCAAGGCTTGTGTTGGTATTAGTAGCGGCTACTACGAGAGTACTAGAACATACCGGCATTAATTGTATTTCGCGAAATTTTTGATTTTTTCTGCGTTTCCGTGTATACCATAACCACCACCTCCCTTTCAGTATACTCATTTCCCAATGGATGGTGAGTAAATATTAATTATATGTCATTGGTGAAATTCCTATGTAATGCATTGGCTCGTGGCTTTTAGGAAAATAAATAACCAACGTTATGTCATCTCTTTGCATGGCGTTTTATTGAACAAATAAATGAACAAACGAATGAACGTACGTACGAACGAACGAACGAACGAACGATGAGAAATTGTTTAAACATTTTTTATTATCATTTTCGTTGTTATATTTGTTAGTATTTTGAGCAAGTATTGCGTTTTACGAGTATACCTATCCTCGTTGAATGTAAAAGATTACAGTTTTCGACTAATCGATCGTGAATTCATATAAACCTGATAGATTTAACAACGTAAAATAGTATATTTCCATTTTTTTTTCAAGCGTACTTGAATAAATAAAATAAATACTTATATCGAATCGTTGTCATTTACGTGGTGGCTCTTGATATCGAAGAAAATGGATCGAGATTATGATTTATGTACAATAAAAGTTCGAGTAGGGACGATGAAAAAGCAGTTTCTATCCGTCCTTTGATTCCGGATCGGTTCCTCTTACGCAAGGATGGCTCTATCGCCTCTTCACGATGGCATTTCTCGCTTCTAGACCACTTTTCCCATCCCTAGGAGGATCAACCCGAGAGAATGGAATCATTCCAAATGAGATTACGACTTGCGCGGGAGCATTTTAAGCAGTGTCTTCCTATCCTATTTCACCTTCTCTCGATGGACACTGATTTTCCGACTTTACAGGGGTGAGTCACGTCGTGCCGTTAAGTGCTACTTGACGGGAGACTCGTAGTAAAAAAAAAGGGAAGATAAAGGAAAGTATACGATGTTTTCGAGGATCTTTGAATCTCCGGAGGATTTCAAATCACATATAAGGACGATCGCTTACATTTGTTATACTTTTCAGTATTCTTTTATATAATTTATATAATTTTTTATATAATTTCTTATATAATTTATATATATATAAATCAGTCGATAATAAAATGTTTATTATGTACAAATATAACAGAAATAAATCTTCGAAATGTGTTGTTTAAATTTTTATTATCAGCTCAAATAAAAAAGTTATAAAAAGCAACCTTTACTTTTTTTTTCGACGAATCGCAATTTTTTCAATTTTTTTTTACGCGCAATTTTTTTATATTTCTACGCGTGAAGTAATCCTTCTAATTAATCGTTTGGTCAAATTTTAAAAAAGTTATAAAAACTGTTGTAAAAAACGCGTGTTAAGTTTTACTCTTTATATTTAATAACAATAACTTTTATTAATAATAATAACTTCTGGATATGAACTAATAATTAGTATTTGAAGAAATGAAATAAAACTTAAAATATACGTATACAGATATTTTGTTTCGAGCGTATTTTTTTTAAAGTTACATGACGTTTATAAAGAGTAAGAGTATATTATACTTATATACTTTTGTTGCCACATATTCTTTCGTTCGATTCATCTTTCCTCTCCCTTTTTTTTATTCGTTCATTTAAAAATGGTCGATAATTGAATGTCTACATTTTTTTTTTGAAGCATTCCATTATTCTTCATCTTCTCTTTTTCTCTTTTTCTTTTTCTCTTTCTCTTTTTCTCATTATTCCTACCAGAAAATTATCAAGCCAATCGTCTTGCAAAATGTGAAAATGTACTAGCTTTCTAAGCGAGGACATTCCATGGAAGTTTTAGAAACGTCAGACACCGCGAAAGAGAATAGTCGAGAAGTCAAGGAGACGGAAGGAAGGGTAGTGCAAGGAAAAACGGAGAACTCGGTTGCTCGCATAATTTCCTAGTCTGCAAGTGCATCGTTTGAGCATGGTAAGCAAACCTTTCTCGTTCTTTGTGTATACGCCATGTCGAGAAATTCAACGTATATTACTTTCGTGTTCGTGAATACACGTGTGAAAAGAGAGAGAGAGAGAGAGAGAGAGAGAGAGAGAGAGAGAGCGAGAGAGAAAGAGAGAGAGAGAGAGAGAGAGAGAATATTCGGTAGGTGGACTCCTTCAAAGAAACCGAAAGACGAGTAGCAAAATATACAAAGATGGAAAACAAGAGAGAAAGAGAAAAAGAGAGAGAGAAAGAGAGAGAGAGAGAGAGAGAGAGAGAGAGAGAGAGAAAGCCTTTATGACTAGGTGCGGATACGGACTTTAATAAAATTGCTTCTATACCGAGTCTTCCTTGGCTGTAAAGTACTAGCTATAGCCACAATCCTACCTCAGCAACCACCCTCCCATTCTGCTTCACGATATACAAACATCTACTGAGACATTTACGGTATATATACATGCGCTCATTTTCTTTTTTCAAAACGATCATTCTTCAAAGCGATATATTAGTTTCTTTATTAATAATTATAATTTTGTAAATTATGTAAGCTTTTATAAAGTTATAAAATGATAAAGAAAGAAACATTAATAGGATTAACTAGAAATGGTTTATATATTAAGTGGTACAGTCGACTCCAACTTATTAACGAAATCAAACAAGTTTAATCGATTTACGGATCGTAATATGAATAGGAAGATTATGGAGATACTTCATGGAATTCTATAGAGATCTAGTTGGATAACTTTGGAAGTACGAGTTTGATTAATAGTATTCATTCCAAGTAATAGTATCAAATAAGAATATTTAGTAATATATAGTAAAATGATCGAAAAATATTGTAAACCTTTTTTATTGTATTGTGATTTTCAATCAATTCTTTATACCTCTGGAACAATTAGAAAAAGAAGAGAGAACCACATACACATACACACACATACAGAGAGAGAGAGAGAGAGAGAGAGAGAGAGAGAAAGAGAGAAATATTGGAAAATAGTTAGACACATGTCTATCATAAATTTTCGCGTGGCGATATGACGGCTATGTTTTTGTTCTTTTTTGTGCTTCGTATATTTTGTTTTGTTCAACTTGTCAATCAGGTCGTAGCAAAGTGAACCTTGCATGAGACCGAAGCCTAAAGAGAAACTTTAAAATTTTTTTTAAGTTTTATTCCATTTCAACTTTCTTTATACTAATTAACTTGTAATTATATTTGTTTTTTTTTTTTTTTTTTTTTTTTTTTATTAAAATCGTACGTAACTAAGATTAATATTAATTGGACAAATATTCAATAAGAAAAAAAAAGAAAATTATCATATTCTTTCATATAACCTGAATTTACGTTTAAAATTTTGTAAAATAACAATTAGGATTGAAAGAGGATGAAGAACGAGACGAGACATTTCCTACCTCTTCCTTTATTCCTCTGGACTATTTCATGTAATTGCTAATTTTCGTCGATTGAGTCGAGCGTTTAATTACGAAATAACAGAAACGAGCCGTTCCAGCGGCACACTGGTACTTCTGGATTACAAGGGGGAGCACTTATTTCTCTCTTCTCTTTCTCTCTTTCCCTTTCTCTTGTCTTCCATCTTCACCTCGACAGCACGCGACAGTCTGAGCGAAGCCCACGGAATTAATTACGACTTGTAATTGCAATCGCAGTCGCCACGCGAGTTCCCCCGTTCTTCCCAGGCTTCGCGAGATGCTTTCAGATACAACGAGGAAATTCTCCACTTGGAATTCGGCTAAAAGAAAGAAAAGGAAAAAAAAAGGAAAGAATATTCTCTTCTTTCTCGGAAATCGAGTAATTAACGGTGATTTACTTTACTCAGGCCCATAAGTATTTTAAATATTTATTATAATTATATTATCATAATAATGTTTATAATAATTTTTTTTCTTCTACAGATTAATTAGATAATCAGTGTGGATTCTCTCAAAATCAATGCTACTTACCTTTGTATTTTCCGTATCTATCTATCTATTTAAGTACTTACGTATATACTTACATAGAGCTTCACAGTGCATCGTAGAACCGACTGATTTTGTTTTCGATGTCCCAGATCGAAACTGATTGACGTTTAGGGATAGAATCGCTCGACCCCAAGTTAATTACGTGACCTAAGCGAACCACAAACTCGCTTTAAGCTGGCCCGGCTAAGCTTCCATTATAATTAATTAATTAGTCGTACGAGATGGCTCAACGGATCACTGCTAATTCGCTTGGAAATTCCATTTGGTCCGCATGGCGAACGGTAAATGTTAAACGTTTTACCGATAATGTATTTTAGCTTACAAACGAAAAGTACTTGTATGCTGTCGTTATCTTGCGACAATTCTATTCTCAATCGATATCGTCTCGAAATTTCTTGAAGTGGTGGATATTACTATTTTTGTTTTGTTTTTCTTTCCTTTTTATTTTTAGCAGAATCAAAAGTATTTTTTTCAGTAAGGTATTATAAAAAGAAAAATTTAATCGATAGTTTTGACGAATTTTTATTAAACGAAAGCCTAGACTATAATAAAGAATTGTTAAGTGTATACATATTCTCTATCTATATACAATATACTGATTCTTCGTAACGCTTTCGTACACAGTCAATAGTTTTGGCAATTGATTACGTCTGATCTCTCAATCTTCCTCTCTTTCTTTTTCGTTTGGCAGGAATCACACATGAACTTCGATAATTCTTTAATTCTAAAGAGTTTTTCCGTGCGTCCGGAACCGAACATATCTCTTTTATTTCGCCATTAGTGCTGTTCGTAAGAATAATATGAATGAATAAGTGTAATATTGCTTTCGCAGCACTATGGAAACGGAATTTCTTGTTATTTATTTATTTATTTCTGTTTCTTTCTTTTCGTTAGATATACACGTTTGTACGAACAATCGTTAAGTTGTATTTTCTTTGTTTTCTTCTCTTTATTTTTCTTTTATTTCATTTGATTTTATTTACAATGATTTCTTTTCTGCATATCGTACACAGATGAGATTTAAAATCGTAAGACGGGAAGTATTGTAGTGAGGGGAATCGAATAAACCACTTAAAAAATCAGTCTTCGCGCGCAAGCGATTCGAAGTTTTATGAAACTCGTTGCGTTGTTACTTGGTAGTAAATATGAACGATCGGATAACGATCGATTTTCTTTAACTATTATCGCGTTTCTTTCTATTTATTTAAAAAGTCTTTATCGTAAAGTTCCCTCCTTTGTCCATCGATCAATCTTAGATCTTCGAAGGATTGGAAGAAAAGCAAGTAAAAAGTTTCCGATTCCTTTTTGGCACAGTTAGTTTAACTAGGCAGCGTCCGAGTTGAAGGGTGTAAAAAAGAAAAAAGAAACGAAAGAAATAAAAAAAAAAAAGAAAAAAAATAAGAGAAAGAAGAAGAACTTTTACGGAAATCGTAAGAATTTTTTAGTGGTGATAAACCGTTTATGGTTGATTTTCCCGTAAATGAGAAAGTTCGATAGTCCGACTCGAATTTATTGGCAAGTTTTGAAAAACGAACTTTTTGCAACATTTCGAAAAGGAAACATATGTACTCGTCCGTTTTTCTGTTTATTTTTATAACGTGCCATGAAAAGAAAATGTCCATTTTCTACGCACCGATCAGAAGCAGACTCTTCCCGAGATTCGTTTTCCGAGCGGGCCGATATCCTCGACTACTCGACGTTTGGACGGTCGTCGTTATTTTGATAGCGAATAAGTTAGCCGAAGATACCTGTGTATGTCGAGATGCTTTTCATCTCAATATCGTGCTCGCGAGGTTCGTGTTTGCGAGACTCGTTCGGCTTATGCTACGAGTTTAAAGGTGTGGTACCGATGTTACTGATAAAGCTGGGACACGGATTCTCTGCTCGATCGCCGCTTTGCAAGGAAAAGTGCCTGTAGGACATGTACTCTGGTGGGTTTGAGGCTATCGGTTGATCCCTCTTAATGGCAGCCCTTTGCTTCTTCATCTTCATGTAACCTAATACTGAGATTAACACTATAAAGACAACGAATCCCATGCAGCTACCGACTATCAAACCCAAGCGTCTCGTTAGAATGTGAGCGAGACCTCCTCTATCGTTCATGGTACCATCACCGACTATCGAATCCGGAGCATCCAACGTTCTAACCTCGGTACATCGACTTGTTGGTGAGTCGGACATAACCGGTAACGTTGATCCTTCGATTAAATCGTCATGAGAGGAATTCCACTGCCAGGCACCGATATCCTCTGGGATCGGTGTACCCCAACTACCGAGACCTAGTACGCAGATCAGGTATCGAGTGTCCGATGACAGTTTTGTCAGTTTCACCGAGCGTGCTTTTGGATCTAATAATTTACCACGTACCTGTAATCGAACGATTAATCTCCGATTCTATTACAGTTTTTCATTTGCACTTATAGAATATGTAAGTTTAGAAAGAAACTAACACTCACCTCGGCGACATTATCCAATGCATGATAGGCCACTTGGTAACCATGAAGTCCCGAATGATTCCTGCTTTGCCATGATACCAACACCGAGAAAGGCTGTATATCCTGGATTGCTAGTTTGAGGACAAGAGGAGCGGAACAAAAGGCATGAGGGTCGAGATCAAGAAAGACAAGTCCACGAAGCTCCGGTGGCTGTTCGCATTTCAGTAAACCACCCTCGACGTCACCCATTCCGACGCCGTTTCTTCCACGGCCGCGACCACGACCTACTCCACCGACCAACTTCTGATGATCTCTCAACCATTCCCACAACTCCTGTGACTCGCAGCCACAATGTAAGGGATTTTCTGTGAAAGTTAGACCCAATGAGATTTATCATCTTATTTCAATCGATACTTGGATTGATAGCGAAGAGGTAAAAATCGGAATGATTCGTAAAGAGAGTAGGCGTCAGGTGTTTGGAGATTTCGTGGAAGAGATTAGAGGAAACGTCTGTTGGGTCTTCAAGCTCGACGGGAGATTAGCCGGTAAACTTTGATAAGAGGATGGGGTAGGACAGTAAAGCCGGGCTTGTTTGATTGTCGTAATACTGGGTATCGATTCGAGACGACGGTACGTGACCAGCGATATGATTGGATTGCGAATACAACTGGCAGCAACTTCGGTTGGGTCGATAATCGATTCATACATATAAATGTTCTGGATACTGCGTTTAGAGATTCGCATGAATATTTTATTCAGAAAACAAGAAATCAAGAAAAGTCAGGAACGTTTTAGGTGAGAATACTTATCGTTATAGCAATTATTGTTATAGCTAATGTAATTAGTTAATCAAGTTCTTATTCATAAACGATAAGAATTCTCATTATTACTTATAGTGGCCGTAGAAAGTATTCTTACATTAATCAATTTCAAACAAGACTTCATGAAATTGTAATTTATTAATTCATTTTTTATAAATAATGAGTATATGCATATTTTTGGAAATTTTTTAGAATATAGATATAATATAAATAAAAAATCAGTTATATAATTTACGAAATTAACAAGAAAAAACAAAAGATTAACAGAAATATTCATGCAGATACAATAAATATTCATACAGATCAATAAATTTTTAAAAATTCATAAAATTTAATTAATTTGACAATAAGAACTACAGTAAACAGTTAATTAACATTTTGTACCGTTTTGTCTTTATAATTATCGTAATTCTTCTAGATATTGAATTATTTGTTTATAAAAAATTAGTTAATAAATTACAATATCACGAAATTTTGTTTGAAATTGATTGGTTTACTTGATACTTGTTAAATGTCAATAATCTTCGCGGTAAATGTAATCATGGAGAGTCTAATATTTGAAGATAACACCGAGGAGAGAGAGGAATAGGACTGTGTACATGTTAATTTATAAGACCTCAAGTTACCTTCGGCTCGAAGACTTCGTATTTGTGTCTCGAGAGGTCGGAAAGCGTTCAGTGGAAGGTTCTCCAAGTAATTTCTACTTAGATCGAGAAGCCGTAGTTTCTTCAAAGGCTTAAATGCTTCGCTGGAGATCGCGTTTATCCAGTTACCATAGAGATGCAGCTCGACCAGACTAATTAAATTCTTGAACGTCACTTTGCCAACGATACCGATCTGGTTGTAGGATAGGTCCAGTACCTGAAGAGACTTAAGATCCTTTGGAAATTCCTCGAGTTCCTTTAATCGATTGTGCGTGAGATTCAGTACTCGCAGATGCTCCATACCTTGGAGCCTCTCTTTCGGTAAAATCTCTAGGCTGTTCATACCTAGATGGAGGGTCAATAGATTTGGTAAGCTACGAAATGCTCCTGGAGATACTCTTAGGATGCAATTTTGACCTAGAAAGAGGTGTTGAAGAGCCGGAAAAGCTTCGAAATCTTGTGACGTGACGATGCTCAGATTGGTACCAGATATGTGTATCTCTTGTAGGATTGGATACATAGCCTCCGAGGGTAGATCATGAATTCTATTGAGCGGATTTCTTGTTAGATTCAACCAGGCGAGACCGGGGAGATTTTGTCCGGATAGAGCTACCGCTGGAATTTGTCGGAATTTATTTTCTGATAGGTTGACGCGTCGTAACATCGACGAATGTGCAAAAAAGTTAGCAGGTAAAGCGTTCAAGTAATTGTGGCTGAGATCCACGGAGAGCAAATGGGATAGATTGGCTATGGCAAAGCCAGACATTGTGTCTATCCGATTGTGGCTCAAATCCAATTCTCTCAAATACTTTAAACTAACAAAACTGGCCACGTCCACATTAACTATCTCATTGTTGGATAATGTGAGTATTTCGAGGTTGAGGGCGTTTGCCAATGCGGAATAGGGAATGTCCAGAAATCGGTTGCGGTCTAAACGAATCTCACGAAGTGATAACAATCTGTCGAAGATGCCAGGTGGTAGAACTCTGAGAAGATTCCGATTGAGATGCAGCCGTGCCAAATTTTTATTAAAAAGGAAAATCGTCTCGGGTAATTTCGATATTTTTGCATCGTCGATGATGAGTTCCTGAAGGGAAGGCAGGCCGTTTAGACTGCGTTCCATGATGTGACTGAAATTATTTCCGGAGGCGAGCAATGATCGAAGTCCTGGCACATGGAGACGAATAAGAGCGCTGGCGGTTATCAAATTATCTTCTAAATTGAGGTAAGACAAATTCAAGAGGCCACCGAAGACGCCATTTTCTAAGCTCGTTATAGAGCAATTCTTCAAATTGAGCGTTTCTATTGGTAGATCCTCTTGAAACATTGTTTCTTGTAGTACAGCGAGATGATTATTCGCTAAATCCAACACTCGTAATTTTTTTAGAGCCGTCAGAGCGTAAGGATCCAATCTGCGAAGTCCATTGTCCTGGAGATACAATTCCTCGAGTTTGTGAAGTTCAGAAAAGGTGCGTGCAGTTACATGACCGAGCTTATTCATACTTAGCTCGAGAAATTTCAGTGCTTGCATCGGTTGAAACGCGGAATCCTCGATCTTAGATATGGAGTTATTTGTTAAGTACAGTCGTTCAACCAAGAGCAAGTCTCGGAAGAGAGGAGCTTGCAAGTGTGTTAATTTATTATGGCCGAGCCACATAATTCTAACGGAAGCTTGTCCGCGTAAAGAATCGTTATGCAAAACGGCCAGAGCATTGCTGTCCAATTGAATTGACACCAGAGAACTTCCACCGGATGAAGATTCGGAAGTAGATAGCTGAAAGACGTCGCCGAGCATCGTCAGCTGATTTCCTTGCAAGTTAACGTGTTGAAGACTATTCAGTGTTCTTAGCGCGCCAGTCTCCATATCCGTGATCGCATTATTCTGGAGATGAAGCTCGAGCAAAGCGGGTAACGGTGAAAATACTCCTCTTTTTACTTCGGTTATTTGATTGTCCTGCAGTCTTAATTCTCTTAATTGATGCAACTTAACGAAAGTCCCCGGTTGAAGTTCTCGAATTTTGTTGCCGTCCAAAGACAACGACGAAAGATTTTCACAATGATCGAGAAAATCTCGTGGTACCTTTTCGATGTAATTGTTGCTTAGATGTAATTGTGCCAGTTGAGTCAGACTGGCTAAACCCTTCGCGTCAATTCTTCTGATAGCATTTTGTTGAAGATAAACCACAGCGAGACTAACACTACCGACGAAAGCATCTCCAGGAATTTCGAGAATATTGTTTTCCGCGAGATAAAGTTCTCTCAATTCCGGTAGTCTCGCGAATACCCCACCTATATAATGGATATGATTGTGGCTGAGATCGATCGTTCGGAGTCTCTCGTTGCTTCTAAAAGTAGTTACGTCGAGAAGGACTATTTTATTGTGACTTAGGTCTATCGATTCCAAGTCTTTCAACGATATAAAAGCATCTTTGTGAATTGTTTCGATGGAATTGTAGTAAAGGGAAAGAGTATGTAATATGGGACAGGGTCTGAAACAATTCTCTGACAATTTTTCAAAATTATTGCTACTTAGATCGAGAATCAGTAAGGAACCGAGGAGACTGTAACCATCATCCGGTAATTCAGAGATTTCGTTATAGGAAAGTCGAAGAGAGGCCAAACTTTCGAGTCTCCTAAGTGGTGCCATTGGAAATAACTTGAGCTTATTCTCGGCTAGGTCCAAATCGCTTAGACTATCCTCCAGTCCAGCGAACGCGTATTCCGATATCTTCAAGATTTGATTACTCTTTAAACTCAATTTCAATAATTTCAGACCATAGAAACAGTACGAAGAAAGATCTTGAATCAAATTCGATTCAAGGTGAAGGACATCGAGTTTTTTTAAATCGGACAACGCTTTCTGTGGCACGTGTGTCAAACGTCCGGACAAGAGAGCTAAGGATTCTAAGCTTTTCCTCAGATTAGAAAAGGCATCCTCGTTGATCTCTTTCAGTGACGAATGCGATATTTGCAGATGTCTTATTTGTGTTTCCGCCGGGAAGCTGCCTTCTTTCAGTACCTCGATGCTTTTATCCAGTTCGTAGACGCTCAACGACTGTATTATCGTATCTGTTCCTGAAAAGATTCGAAAGTCAGTTGTTCTTTTTTTTCTTTTTTCAATTTTATCTTTAATGGAAATAGATTTTTAAGATTATCCGATGTCGATACAACATCATTAGATATATTTGAGTATCGAATATTTTATCAAACTGCTATGAGAAACTTTGATCACGTTTCATCGTTATCACATAAGATTTAATAAAATTTGTATTAATTTTTTCAATATTTCTCTAGACTTATTTCACATATGTTTTTCTTTTATAATTAAATTACGCTCTTACCACTCGCCATTAGAACAGCTTGTAAAGTACTCCGTAGGGTCTCCTCCGTGGCGCCAGAACATTCGAGGAAGAGACCATCCTGGAAATTATAGCAAGGACAGCCTGGAATGGATTCCGTTGGCGGACATTCAGATGTTTGTCCTATGGCTCTTAAAACGCTGAGATTTTGTATCAGTAGAGCCTGAATTATAAGAGTCAGACTTCGCCGACTCCCAGCACTTCGTTTCCGTCTTTGCGGATCTCGCATCATCGTATCGTCATATCCGTGATTACAGTTCCCTTTACTCTCTCGTATTTACGAGCTTCATCTGGAAAACAAAATTAATTATACCGTATAATTGTAATTCTTTTGAATATATTATCGTAGATAAAATAATTATTAATAAAATTTAACTTAATATTTATCAACCATTTAAGTACATAGTAAACGTATTAAATTATATATATATATATATATATATATATATATATATATGTATATATCGTATACATTTTTAATAAATAAATTAATTTATTAACAGTTTATGTATGACAACCGTATAAAATTATACGAATATATCTAATCAAGTGTAGTTCTCGTTTGTCTGAAACGTTTAGCATGCAAATTTTATTTGAAGCTTATCGTAGTTAGAGTTATACGGAGAGTTTCGTTGAATTGTAAAGATCACTAAAGATAAAGAGAGAAAGAGATAGACAGAGATATATCGTTCGTTATAATTAAGCGAGTAAATAAGATGGCCGAAGGGAGAATCTTGAGCGTGCATTTCCATTATATACTCGGGAGAGAAGATATACATACGCATCGTTTATTTAATCTCACAGGGAAACACCCTATAGGGGAGGACGTTCGTTGAATAGTCACCCGCGGCGACATTGCTGTCGTTGTAGACATTAACTGTTCCCCGTCTGCGTAACGTCCGGTTTTGATGCAACGGAAACGTATAGCGTAACCCTCCCTTTCCGTCCTTTCTCTCTCTCTCTCTCTCTCTCTCTCTCTCTCTCTCTCTCTTTCTCTCTCTACCTATCTCTATCTATATTTTTCTCAGTCAGCAACCAAGCGACGAGTTCACTCCAGAGGCACATTAATTTAACTTTATTCTTGCCACTTCCGTACGTATGAATTCAGATATAATAAACGATTAGAGATACCTTTTCAGTAACGAGAAATATTTTTCATAAAAATGTGTTTTATTTACTATATTACAATCATTTTAGTTAATATCAAATTTATAATCTCTTTGTAGTCTTTTATTTGATCGTTTTTACAAAGTTTATATATTTAATAAAACCTTTTAATAACTTATTAAAACAATTTCAACGTATGATCGTCTCTTATAATAGAAGAAATTTTGTTTTGAAGAAAGAAAACACTGACTGCTACGGAATTTACACGTCAATTAAGTAAAATTAAATAAAATATAAATATTATCTAATTATATTTATGTTATAAGTCGTATGTCAAAACGAATAGAAGAAACGAAAAGAATATTTTAAACAATGCAAATAATTAAATAACAATGTAAAGTAAAAGATGAATTATTTAACAATTAATAATTGTTATTAATAATTTTTGAAATAAAGTGATGATATAATTCCGTGACTCGTAAAATAAAACATAAAATTCGTGTCAAAGTATTGAAAATATTTCCTTTTATAGATGAACGCGAATAAGTTGAAGGAAAGGACGAGGAAAATATACGATTTGATAGTTTCGTTTGACCATCTATACTTTTCGATTCTGCTTCTGAATCACTGTAGTCCGAGTTATGCATCGCATGCAGGCAACTCAAGAAAGCTCTGAGAAAAGCTCTGGGAGACGATTTAAAGCTCAACACATGTGCAAATATAGTCAGTTTTCCCTCATGGCAGAATGTTTCATACTCCTTGTATCAGCTTCACATTTTTCCTAGGAGAAGCATTTTTATGGGCTCAGCTCGTAAGGTATCGTACGTAATACTTAAATACTTTCTGCGAAACGCATAAGAAAGGCGTTAAGCTCATCTTTAGTGACGATATACATATATTTATGATATATATTATTGTGAATAAGCATGGAAAAGTTCGCAAGCTGCTAAAAAAAGTAGGCTGCTTCCAGAAGACCAGGATTCATTTACAAAATACGCTATGCAGTTACTTTTTTTGAGAACCCGATTGAGAAAGACATTTCATACGAACGCTCCAGACTGCATAGATTATCGAAAATCTGGACTTCTATATAGCTACAAAACTGTATATTGGGTATAGTCGAGGAAAGAGATAGCTTTTCTTGGAAATCCGATTAGCGTACATAAAGTAGATCCCTTTTGCCCTACTAACACTATGACTTCATTCGTTTGTTGTCACCCGTCTGATCTAAGAAAGTTGTTTTTTCCTGCAAAACAATTTCTTTTTTCTTTTCCATTTAAAATATCAAACATTCGAATTGAATATTCTCTCTTTAAAATCGACTTATTTTTACGGATTTTATAGAAATTATTACGATCTGTTAAATTAGCATTTAGTTAACTTGTTAATTCGTTATGAAGAGATTTAACTTTTTTCATTATTAAAGAGTAATGAAAAAGTCATTTGTTTCTCATTGTTATTAAGTACTCTACCTTTCGTTTATTTTATTTAAAATTCATTAATTTATTCAGAATTATTTGATTTTTAATCTATCTTGTTACACTTTTCAATTTTAAGCAATATAAAAATTTCAATTTTAAGCAGTCTAAGTTGTTAGTCAATAAAAAGAGATAAAGTATTTGACTTCACCGAAGTAAGCGTATGAGGAGGTTATGGAAAATCGATAAAACTTGATATTAATCTGTATTGTTTTGTTTCTACGAAGTGTTCTGGACAATAACACGCCGAGGATCAGTTTCGAGGAGACACAAACGAAATAAAGACAACTTTTGGATTTAATCCTTACAATTTCATTTTTATCCTTCTTTTTTCTCAGAGTAAATATATTTATTTTATCTTTATTTATTTATTTCATAAAATACATCTGTCGCATGTTAATACATTAATACAGGTTTCGTCGGTAAACTACATATATATGTATTTTATTTAACAAGCAATCGATCTATTGTATGCGTGAGGGAATAATGAAAATTTGTTTGTTTCATTAATAAAATTCGTCGAAATAATAGCATTAATTTACGTATATGATGAAAGAAAAACACGGTGGACAGGTTTGATATCCTCACATTTCTCATCGAAAGGCGTTCTCACCATTCATTCGTGGATATTCGTCGCCCATATAAATTCTCGGAATCGAGATTCCTCCAAGTGAATATCCTCGCAACGAGAGATCGTAGAAAGTTGCAAGAGAGGAAAACCATTTTAAAGGCTACTTCTTTCTTCGTATAGAGTTTCAACTCGCGGTCACCTTTCGTTGAAAACTTCGCCATTTTGAATTCAGTTTGCAGAATGTTTTATGGGTAGTGGTATCGGTTTATAGCGGTCTCGCTCGATTTAATTCACTTTAAGTCGCAAAAAAGAAGAAAAGAGAAAACGGAAGAGAGAGAGAGAGAGAGAGAGAGTATGCAAATTTTTTTATCGATTTAAAGGAGGGTATTTACGAACCTTTTCCTAATTTGACAACGGAGTATTAATAAATTTCGAGTAGTGAAAACTTTTTCAAAGAATCATAAAACTTTTTCTTACTATGATGATATCATTCGAATGACGTACTCACTATCAAGTTCTATTCTTTCCCCATCGTTTTATGACGAATGACATAAAATAACATGAACTTTTACCTTTTACGTGAAATCTACGAATTCCTAAAGATACAGAAAGTAGATATATTTTATTTGATTCCGGTTATATAGTCTCGATGGTTCATTAAACTTTTTTATTACATGATCGTTACAGAATACATTTTCAAAGTCACTGTACCATGATTCGTTATTTTTATTTTCTCCTCTCTTTCTAATTCTCTCTCTTTTTCTTTTTTGTTCATTATATACTCAACGTATTGATCCTTTTGTCTCAATTAATTTTCTTGTGTTTATTCTTCCCTTTTTTTTTTTGTAATAAATTTCACCGCTTAATTCGCGTTTAATTTTATTTTTATATGTACTCATTTTTATCCATCACACAATAAATTTCATAATATTTTTTAACTACGTAACTACTCTGAGAAAATTTCTTATTCAAAATGATTTTTATTAATGTTTTAAAATAAATTAATTCACGACGGATCTTTAACGAAAAGCAGTAAGTATCGTGAGCTTTTTAACGAGGAATATTTACCGGAGAGAAAAAGAAAAAAACTCGACAAAAATTAGTTATTACTCGTGGGAATAGAAATATATCAGCATAGTGGGACGTTACGAGGCGAGAATTAAAATGCATCGAGAGAAAGAAGTGGTTAAGAATTCATCTTCCTTTTACTTTCTCTCTTTCTCTCTCTCTTTCTCTCTCTCTCCCCACGTGATAAGTGCACTTTACGAGGCAGACATCATTTTGATCTAAACGCGTGCATGGTAGTACGTTTCTCGAGAGCAACGACCGGCCGCGTAGACTTTCTTGCGCATACGTGCAAGCTCAGACTCTCTCACGCAATAGCTCGTGGTAATAAAGCGCGGAAACGTTTTGCTTCTACGTGAAACGATTTTAACGCTGTGGCGAGAGGAAACTGGTCTTGTACCTATATACGAAAATATATATGTATATGTATATCTGTTCATTTGTAATATTCTATAGACATATACGTATTTATATATACGTATATATATCCTGAGCGTCCATTTGAATATTTAATATTATACGTATATAAAAGAAAAACACACGTTTATATGTATATATGCAACTTTTTTGTATATATAATATTATGCATACATAAAAATAAAATACGTAATAATATAAATGATACTACAAAAATAGGAATTATTTAATAGTATTTTTGTCTACATCTCTTTCAATATATTTACATATCTTTTCAATATATTCTCTTTCGATATATTTAATGGATTTTAACTGGGTTATAATGTGAAATAAAATATATCATTAATGTTAAAAAAGTGCTTAATCAATAAAATATGTATTTATAATTTTATAAGCGTTTTTTCAAAAGACAGTGAATTGAGAAGATTTCTAGGGAACTGAAATATAAATAGAAAATTAAAGAATAAGTATTTAAAATTTTGTAGTTTAAATAAATACTTCCTTTCACTAAAAAAAATTTTCTATACTTGCAATCACAAGTTTCTCCCTTTCATAGGAGAATAATTAGAAAATCTGTACAATCAACATGAAAATAATTTTTATTTCTGTTGTGTTAAAAGTAATTTAATTATTATTACTTATTAATTACTTATTATTAATTAACTATTATAACTTAACAAAATAACTACGAAATTGGGAATCGACACAAATTTTTTTATATTTGGTTAGATTCGATATTTGATCGATAATTTGATCGAATAACGAATAATTTTACAAATTATTAAAAAATAAAACAAGTTCATAAGAAAAATATCATTGAAATGTCAAATTTATCGTAAAATAAAAAAAATATATGCTCATTCTACATCAATTTCTCTTAAAACAGAATGCTTTTGTATCATTAAAAGAGAATTTATAAAAATGTTTGGCGGAACATTATTACGACCAAACGTCAAATATCTCGAACCACTCTATCGAATATAAACTTCAATAAACCTTTGTTAAAGAGAACTGACAATTCATTAGTGTGATGGAAAAAGTGGAAATCCACGTCGCCTATTTTGTGTGATAGCTACATTTCAGAAGATAATTCTGAGAGATAATTCATAAGATAATTCATTTCAGAACCACGTATAAATGTATATAGCGAAAGTTATTTCTAAAGTTGGAAATATATATGTATGAAACTAAAAGAAATGGATTGGTTTCAATAAATTAAGAAAACTAATTTTACGTTACAATTTTCTAAAAGTTGATTTTGCATATTTAATTAATATCTGTATTTTGTAAATTTTAATATAGAAATAAAAAAAAATAAATGAATATTAAATAAATATTGTGTTTTCAAAATATATATTTTTTATTCCTTTATCAGGTATATTTATAGCACAGACTTTTTTAATAAATGTACAATATTGTGATGTAAATAATGGACTCAAACAGAAGACCAAAATAAGGCTGTTGAGTATACCGTTTATGTGATATAATATAAATGGATAATTCAGCTGAAGCTTCAGTATTCAGCCGAATTTAAAATAAAGGATTTGATATTCAGCTAAATTGCAAAATCAGTGATTCGGGATATTCCTAAATATCATTTTAGATAAATTTGACATAAAAAATTAAATACTAATATCAGTCATAATAAATTAATTTTTAATTTAAAATCTGAAAACAAAAAAAAGATAAACAAATTGAAGCTTTCGAAAAATAATCAATTCTCTGCTTAGTTTTTTCATTAACGTCATTTTCTAATAGTTTTGACAAAAAAAGCTAATTATAAATTGAATAACAGTAAAATAGAATAATAACTGTCAAGAATCAATGCGAAATGTTCTTTAAATACAAAAATATATTTGTTTTAATATATATTTATCAATTTCTTAATTAAAATCTCGTTTAAATTATATAGAGATTTAAATAGTTGAAAAAAACTTGAAAATTAAAATTATAAAGTTATCAAGAACAATAAAGTTTTAAGATAACACTTACCAGTGAAAAATTAATTGACTTAAAACATGCTCAACAGATCATATATATTTTATCGAAATAAAATGAACAAAAATGGCGACCATTCGACGAACTTATGACGCACACTAACTGCACTTTAAAGTCATTCATTTGGTTCAAGTGGCTATTTCGTTGAGAGCGTACATGGCATTATAATGTAAATGTTTCTAATGTCAGAGAATTGAGAATTAAAACTTGGTACAAAGTTTAATGATGTTATCTATCAATAACATAAAATTTAATAAAATAAATGAAACTGTTGTTGATATTAGTGACTAATGTAAATTAGTTCATTTTTAAAACGTATTCATGATCATTTATATATAATTCATATGTAAAATTGTATATAATTCTAAAACTATTTCATAATAATTTGTTCTAATTTAAATTTTGGATTTGTGACACAGCAAAGAACTGAGAATTTTTTATAAGATAATTTTTGAAAATAAATACGTTATTTCTTGTCCATTTTTCATTATTTGCTTATATTTTCCTCTATTTTTCACTTACTTATTTTCCTTTGTATTGAAAATATAATTCAATTAAATGATAATTAAAGTATAAAAAATAAGAAGCAAATAATTTTTATTTTTGTAGAATCATCCATGTATAATATATATATATTTACACACTGTATATTTTAATACATGTAATATTATATATTCATATACATAGGAAAAGAGAGAAATATGTAGATACGAATATAGTCATAAAAGAAAAATACATCCATCTTCTTGTAGAGCAATAAGAAATTTTCTCCGTGTTCTTTGTTCTGTTTGACTTGAAGCTTCTTCATCATAAACGGTTTTTGAACGGCGTCAGAGTAATGAGATTTTCTAGTCAGTCGAGAATCTGATAGAATTCAGGTAGATTTAGGTAGTCGAGATTCCCATTAATAATCCATGCCTATATTCGAAATCATTGAAACGTGTCAAACTCGAAAAATAATCGAGAAATGATTATAAAGACGTGTCGTTATTTGATAAAATCCTGATTCGTAAATTTACAATTTGCGTATTTACATTATTAACTCGGAACAATTTCCACATTTTAAAAGAATATAAATGATAGGCAAGTGATTAGTTAGAAACGATATTAGAAAATTATTTATTTGTGTCCTGATTAATACTAAGGCATACATACATACATATATATATATATATATATATATATATATATATATTTATATATCTTATATATATCTGATATATATATTGAAATCTTCACAAAACAAAGGGAAATTGCAAAAAATGCTCTCGTCTTATATCATTTTTTTTCTTTTCTCATATGTGCCATTTTATATAATACTCATTGCATGATATATGGATATATCTTAAAAGCTGGGTATTCGCTATACACCTATTCTTTATTTCTTTCTTTATCCGTCTCTCTTCCTCCCTCATGAATCCTGACTGTGCCATGAAAGATTACCCACCCTCCTTATCCACTACGTATCTTCTTAACGTCTTCGAGCTATCGCTTATGTGAACTGTCAAGGTCCTTTCTTTTATTCTCGACGAAACTTTGTACTCCGTGAAATATCGTAAGAATGGATCATCGCGGACAAATGATTCTTTCTCAAGATAACGAAGTACATCATTTATATATATAACTCAATAATTTCGTTTGGATTAATATCTTAAGTCCCTAATAGCAGGCAACACATATTTACACGTCTGTATATCAATGTTGCCTATCGTAGGAGCTTTTAAAAAATTTCATACTAAAAGATCGAATTTGCAAGTAATATTATCAAAAGAGTATGAAATGATGAATTTATTTATTTAGGCACAATATTTTAATGAAAACATTAATTATATTAATTCGAACAATCTGGAAGGTTCATGAAAATGATTACTTGTGAAGAATCGTTTAAGCTTTTCATCAAGAACACGCTCGAATCGTCGCTCTTGATAGTAAGACGAATCAACTTCGAGGAGATCTCTCTTTCTCTCTATTTCTGTTTCCTTCTTTCCATTTGGAATCCCCTGTTGCCGCAAAATCCAGTCGCTCGCGGGTTATTGGCTTTTTTCTCTCTCTCTCTCCCTCTCTTTTTGTCTCCGCATCGCCTTTTAAACGGTTTACCTTGTTCCTCATGGCAAAGAGAAAGAAGAAACTTCCAATTTCCGCAAAGCCTATCCCCTTTCTCAAACGTTTTCGCCTCCGGAGATCGTGAACGGAAGTGGCTCGAGAGAGGCTCCTCAGACCGAAGCTTCGAGTGAATCCATAGTGTCCCAGTTTGGATTACCGTCGACCCTACTTTTTCATCTTTTTGTCTTTACTACGGAGGCTTAAAAGAGATGGTATAGAGGGTAAGAGGCCAGAGAGGAATCTGGCGAGAAAGAAAGTGTGATAGATAGTGATAGATGAAAAGACTGAAGAATACAATAAGAGGGAAAGAGAAAAAGAAAGAGACAGACGAATAGAGATAGAAATATAATCAAGAATATATTAAGAAAAAGGATAGAAAAAGGGAGAAAATAGAGAGTGAATCTTCGTCGATTTATTCCGAGTTTCTCATCAATTGAAGGAATCGATCTTCCTCAAATGCAATCCAATCAAACTTATTCCCAATTCGTTATCGTCAAATATATAATTTATTCTTGGTGAAGGAAAGTTATCAACGAAATTAACCATTCCTCTGATCTTTGAGAAATATATAGAGATTAGATGGATCAAGTCGAGAATAATACGTTCTTCCTGGTGAGTTCCGATGACATACGAATATGAGAAACGGCGAGAGAGAGAGAGAAAGGAAGAGAGAGAGAGAGAGAGAGAGAGAGAGAGAGACTTGTCTTTTTGAATGTCTACCACTTGAATTAGCCTAGACAGTAATACATTTTGTGAATTCCTTCGGGTATGCGACATTCGTCTGAAATACCTCGATTTAAAGGGCGTTGTGACGAGTGCGAACGTGATTTGAATGTTTCCTTCCTACTCAATCTGAGTTGTGAGATAGAGCGAAGAAGGAAAGAAGAGGGAAGAACGGTAGAAACTTGCAGTTTTCAGTACACACGATTCCTCATGAATGTTTCTTACTCTTTTACCAAAGCCAAGATTTTGCATCGTATAATCCGAAAATCCATGATAGATATTTCGCGTTGCAGCCTGGTTATAAATGTCGATAGAAATTAGTTAATTAGAGAAACACTCACGGGTTGAATGTAATATTAGCGATTTTCAATAGGAACAATGTGATATCGTTACGATCGGAATAATTTGTGCGCATTTGTTTCTATTTATTCATTTAATTTGACGATTTTCTCTTGGTCGTAATTTTCTCGTAAAATAGAAGGGAGCGAATGAGAGAAACAGAGAGGTAAAGAAAAAGCTGTAACTTCTCTCTCCCGAAGGCCAATTGTATGGCGAGAAAACAAATGAGAAGTATTTTGGTAGAAAAGCACTAGCGCTCGATCAACGAAAGTACTTTCTTTTTGGGGGCAACGAGGGCAACCTTTTTGCGTAGTGAAAAAGAAACGACGTTCCTGTTAAGTTTATGTATATACGTGCAGGTATATGTGTGCAAGGTCCCTATGTACGTGTACTGTTGGAAAACGAGAAGTCTCCGATTTTCAGATTCCAAGAGTATTGGCACATACGTAATCTCCTTTCAGCCTCGTTCTCCGGAAATCGCTGATCTTCCAACCGGTCATTCCTTCTGACATCGCTTTACCTAACTCAAGGACTCCTTCGAGTCCTTACGTGGAATAGTTTCGACCTGCTTCGACGTGATAGCTTCTCGAAAATTTACTGCCCTCGTTGTACGTGCAGTAACTTAGGCTAGGATCGCGAAGGCATGAAGGAAAGAAAGAGAGATGGTACCTTCTCTTGGCTACGGCCGATTTAAAGTTCGAATGGTTTTCGGCTGACCAATCCCGTTTACCGACGTCCATCTTCTTTTGAGATAAGATTATCTACGTAGATCTTTACCTTCTGCTTGGCTCACAGTATTTCGTGCAATGGACAAAATATCAAAAATTCCAAGTGTAAGAGTTAAAAAATCTTAAATCGTGAAACATTAATAACAATATTAATATTACGTATTATTTTTATTGAATATATTAAATTATTGTTAAAATTCAAGCGTAAAGTTTAATTCAAAAATTATTAAACAAGTGCTATAGGCATTTGTACCTTTTATTTGATTTTAATATTGATGTATCTTTTAAAATCAATAAATAATTCTAATGAAATAATAACAATTTTTTAAATTTTGTATATAAAATTTTTATAAATTTTAAAGTGACTTTTGAAAAAAGTACCACCATATTATGTATATTAGTTTTTGACATACTGAACTTATTGTCAAAATTATTTTCCCAAATTTACTCAAAATGAACAAAATAACCTAAATCGTTATTCGTTATTGATATGTTCATTATCTTTAGTGGGTTCAATTATGACTACCTGTACAATAGACCGAGCCGAAGATTTTAGTGATATTTCGGTAAAAAATGAACTTTTTCGTATCAATATTGTGGGGGCAAGTCTCCATTTCATATAAGTAGGGATTCATGGAGAGGTTGACAGAAGGGCCTGGGTAGCTTGATGGTTAGAGCACCCGCCTGGAAAATGGCAGATCCGGATTTGAGTCTCGGTCCAGACTTTATTATCCAACGAATCCTACAATGTCTATTAAATTTATATTGTTTCTTAAATATCCAATACAAAATAAAACTTAAATACAGTAACGAACGAAAAAAGCTATAAAGACATAAAAACTTATTTAATACTTGAGAAATTACATTATGTAGAATCATCAGACATAAATATAGACACATACTTTGAAGCTATTTTCTAATTAATATGACAAATAAATGTAATTTTTTCTTTGATTTGCTAACTGCGTAATATGTAATTGATTATAAAACAAAAATAAAAAGCTTTGTATGAATACAAAATTATGCTTTTTATCCTAAACGTTCATGTACGCAAAAGACTCTGTGACTGATCGATAAACAGTAATGGAGAATATAAATTAATATTTTTAAAATACCATTCTTATATTTATGTGAATATTAAACATATATGCGGATATGATAGTTTCATTTATATGAGAGCGATGATCGATTCGATACTTTACATTTCGAAGCGATGAGAGTGAGACCAAGCGAGATATATAGAGAGAGAGAGAGAGAGAAAGGGAAAGAGGGAGAGCATTTTAGTGGACATCAGCAAAGTGAGTACTCTTGTTATACGCATCAACGTTAATAACGACACTCCACTCGTCGGCGTAGATCGGTGAAATATCAATTAGCCTTTTATACGTAAAAATGGATCGAGAATTATTTCGATGAAAGCACACTTTGGCGAGCATAACCGCGAGTGCCCATGTGAAACGAGCTTTAAAGCTCGCATTTCGTTTAGCAATCGAGAAAGTTTGACGGGCTACCGCACGCCCAGTAATTCCACTTCGATCGAAACACAGGTGATTTATAATTGCTCTCTCACCGTTCTCTCGTTGGATTCATTTTGTGGACGTGTTGTTACATAGCCGCCAACATAGGTACATATTTTATGGAGTGAACGAAAAAGCAAACTTCGTTTCTTTCCCCCCGTCGAAACATCCGTTTGACATTTTTCGATAAATTTAAATAAATCCAGATCGAGTTAAATTATCATGTTGCAATAAATTCTTCGAGATTTTATGGGGTATTGTAATGAGGTCGAACTATCTCTCATTTATTTTTTCTCGTTGAAAACGACTTCTCTTGCCAATTTTTCAGAGGAACGCGAGGAAGATGGCCGAATGTACCACGAGTTCCTGAATCGGTCACGACCCGATTCGAAGAGACGATTTCCTGTCCAGGATGTATCTAGATACGTTCGTGATCGGAAAATTTCTGTGACATTGGCAGATTCCCATTCAGTCGACCACATGCTTCGATTTCCTACCGTTGGCTCCTGTCTTACCGTTGAAACTCGTTCTTTCCTTGTCATTCATGGATAACCCGAAATTCAGTGCCCTTTCTGGAGCTTTTCGATAGATCTCCAAATTGAGAATTCCTATCTGTGGAATCCGTGAAATATTTTTATAATTAAAATTACTAAAACGTTGTATATTTGACATTTTTTTATTTCGATCTTAATTTCACTGTTCAATGATATTCCACAATTTATATTTCATAAGTAGACCACATAATGGAGTTAAAAGTTGACTTCATTAATTTAATAGTCCTTTTTCTGGATAGTCGTTTTTTTTTTGAATACGAAACGATCAGAAACAAAGGGCCATCTTGGCCTTAATATCGATTCAAGAGAGCGAAAATTACTCTTGGGATTTGTTATAGAAAGTGCCCCGATACACGCTTGACGATAATAATCATTTATATTGCTGCAAGTTTAATCTTGGAACGACGGAGCGAGCACGATTCTCATACACCGACCTTTCCCCCGAGCTAATTTAAAGGTAAACGCCGAGGTAGCGTAAAATATTTTTACGCTTATATATACGTTGCCATCCAACATAGATAGCTCTCAGTATGGGTACTCTAGCGATATAACTTCGAATGATTTCCATATTTTCTTATCCATGTTGGCGGTATTTTCAATTATCGATTTGAAAATCTTTTATTTCCTCTATTTTTCTTATTCTTTAAAGCAAAAAAGAAATTATAAAATATTTTTTACTAACAAGAAAACTAAAAATCAGTGTGCGTAGGTAGTTATGAGAAAACCGCAGTTTTTATTATTCGGACATGGAGTACGTTCCTTTATCCGATTCTAAAACTGAGAATATAACGCTTCTCTCTTCCTGGCGCCATACATTATGCCCTTTTTCCTTCCTGCGTGAAAACCTTCCTACGCTGCATTTTCATTTTCGCTTTTCTCCGTGTTCTTTCTCTGCACAGGTATCTCTTCGTCTCAACGTTCTTCGCGATCATGCATTTCTTTTTTTTTTTCACGACTTTATTTTTTCTTTCTTTGCTAAAAAAATTTTTCTAAGAACAAAATCGTCGAATAAAAATTTTTCGGTATTTTCGAATTTATATTATTGAAATTAAACAAGAAAATTTTTTTTATGACTTTATTCCAAATACCAATATACGGGAAGATGAATAATATAATAATAACAACAAAGATAATGTTTAAAGAAATTAACAGTTAGCGGGAAACCGTTTACTTGTTTTTTGGACGAAATCCAGGAGAGACAGAAACGTGTAAGCTGGGTCATCACGAGAATCCTCGGCAAAAGGATCTACTTAGCGGATCGGTTTATGTCTGTGGGATTAGTTGGGTTTATGCCAACCGGCCGAAGAGAGAGAGGGAGAAAGAGAGAGTGAGCTTGAAAAAGAACAAAAAATTTATATATCTGTGAATTTCAAATTAGTGCACGAGGGTGTGTATTTTGTAAATATGCTTAATAATGCACCGAATTAACGTACGACTATAATCAACTATATCTTTTTTTTTTTTAATGAACTTTTTATTATTGGTTTCTAACATCGATCGAAATCATTATCTATTATTTATTGTAAATAAATATTTTAATTCTACTAATTTTTCTCTCTACCACTTTTAAAATATTTGCGAACTGGGATTTCTTTATAAAATTGATTATAGCCTTTCGAGGTGTTAGTTGCCCACGAAACGGTTCTAATCTCGAATCTAAGGGAAACATTCTCGTCAATTCCCCGAAGCACCATTTGTGTTGTACTTCGCAACCATGTTCGCCTCTTTCTCTCTCTCTCTCTCTCTCTCTCTCTCTCTCTCTCTCATTCTTTCTCTTTCCCTTACCATTTCTTATTAACGCGAGTCGAGAGCCATGTACATGGATATCTACAAAGAAAGGGTTCTGACTTCGTGAAGTTATACGGCTCGAAGCTAACAAAGCATTCGTATGAATAAAGAATGCAATTACCGCAAATAATGCTTATAATAATCTGAAAACTGCTATACCGTTTTGAAACAACAAAAATACGGGATGGAGGAAAATTAAAGAGGAAACCGGAGTTTTCGATTTATTATTCATTCTAACGGTTTGTTATTTAAGTTTCAATAAAAAGTTTCACGATGAGGATATGTATTTATACATAAACGTATATATGTAGATTTAGATACGTATATAAAGTCTGCATTTTTCAAAAATGATTATGCGCTTGTTCGGTGAAAATAAATGAAGAAAAAGATAAGAGGAATGAATAGTGGGAAAGAAAGAGAATCGGTAGAATCGTTAGGATGGTGCTTTCGAACAAAATCGTTAAATTTTTCCTATTTCGAGGTCGTTAATGTTCATACACTGCATGCTAGCTAGCTTCTCTCAACTTACCCCTTCTAGAGCTCATCTTCCTCGTTTCGCTTAGCGTTCCTATGCTTTGTGGATTTTCATACTTTAATCAGAGAGAAACAGAGGGGTTGGCCCTTTGCGAAAGGTACATACCCTTGATGTAACTCGTAGTTACGTATCCTGCTCAATATCCTCTGTGATACCCCATGGAAAGAGATAGGTAGATAGAAAATTTAATGCCCAGTATATCCTTGGTTAAAGCATCAAAGCACGAGCCATCATGGTATAAACGTCAAAATGCCTCTGCCGTTGCTTCCTAGTAACGAATACGCATACTCCTCTACCTCCACCTCCACTACTCCATCTCCACCTCTACTATTCCATCTCCACCTCCTCTTAGTCTGGCCGGGTGTTGCCTGTTCGCCATACTTCACTTCTATTTCCATCCTTTTTTTTTCGTTCGCTTTGAAGCAATCTCACTAGCTAGAGACCGTCTAATCTTTGCCTGGGATTCAATTTTCACCCGCATCGTCTATGTATCTCTCTCTCTCTCTCTCCTTTTCTCTTTCTTTTTTTCTAATTTTCTTTTCATTCTGGAACCTCCCGGTCTCTTTTTTTTACTTAACGATACTTCCCAGAACCATGAAATTTACCAAATGGCATACACACGTCGTTTGATTTTATCAGCCATGTACTCTCTTTCTCTCTTTATTTCTGCTAATGCATTAGCACCGTTATAATGATAATACTATGTCATTTATTTTTTTATTAAATAGTCTGTTTTATTTTTTCCTTATTCTGCAATAAACGTTTTTTTTTTTTTTTTATTATTTTAATAGAACAAAAAGATAATTAATACGCAAATTTTGTTTCGATTTTCACATATGAGAATATGAATTCTGAACTATTCATTAAGTCGAGAACAAATCCACAGAGAACTATTCTCTGTGGATGTGTCTAATAAACAAGAAAACTGTCGGTATCGGTACGATGCTTAGTAGAGCACAATGAGAATGCTTTGTCTTGCAGGAACGAACGAGCTTGTACATGTGAATCGATAAAGCTGACGTCCGTTTGCAAGCGATAGGCAGCAATTCCATCGTGAAATCAACTTCAGGATTTGATGTGGCGTTTTGGTATTGCTAGGAAAGTGAATCAGAGAGAGAGAGAGAGAGTGAGACAGACAGACAGACAGACGGACAGGAACGGATATATATATATATATATATATATATATATACATGTATGTATAGAAAGAGAGAGAGAGAGAGAGAGAGAAAGGGCAAGGCCGATAGTTGGTGCATTCAAAGAGACCGACGTTGGCGACTAATCGCGCTAAATTATTGTTACTGCGGTGCACTGCGGCTTACCACGTACTTCAGTTAGAATGGAGAATTGTATCGCTGCGTTTACGTTGCCTGGCGCACCGTAGAGAGCGAATTCTCATCGTGATATTTCTCTTTGTTACTTGAGTCGTATTCTCATAGAATGAAAGTTTTCAAACTCTCTTTCACATAGAAATAATTCTTGCCTCGATTAAAAAATATATATATTGTTTCTTTTATTATATTTGTATGTATATATAATAATATATAATAATAATATTTTTTTTTCACGGAAGAATCTTATGTCGTTATACATCATATAATATTTTGAAAATATTTTTAGAATGACTTATTTTTAATCAAAATCCATACGAAGAATAATCGTTATATGGTCATCGAGTCGAAACGGTGCAGCACGTGCGAATTCCACTCATGCGGGTCCGATCGATAGCATCGATTTCAGTTTCGGGTACGAAATTGAACCAAACTGCTCCGGTAGCGTGAGGCTGCAGTTTCAAAGTTCAGCCACGTGCAACCGATAGCCGAAGTTTCGGATTCGCGAAAACAGCCGCGCATATTCGACAAACCGCCCGAACTTCCTATTATCAGTGCACTGGATAACGCTCTGTTTTGCTTCAGGAGGAAGAGGAAGAATATCCGAACGTTTCTTGTAACGTGATATCTTATGGAAATGTAAACTTCTTCCGAGTAATAATATAATGATCAGGGATATACTAAAATGATCGTAACTTAAAAAAGGGTTCTTCGTCTTTCATTACTGTAATTATTATGATTGAAAGTTAATATTAATATATTGAAATTTTAATTTTGAAAATATGTTATAATAATTATAATTAAAGTAAATTATAAGTTGCAAGGTATAAGAATATCACTACTAGAATTTGAACTGTTAAAGAAAGGCAAGGTATCTTAAAATTATTTTTAGAAAAGATCGTAAGACAAAAAAAGTAAGAAAGAAAACTTCGATCGACAAGCTCTCCTTTTATCAACTTTGACGCCTTTCAGAATCACGTTCAAGAAGATCTTTTGGATACCTAATGTTTGTGTGCGTGTGTAGACCTTCGGCAAATATACAACGTCACTTTGTACCTAGCCATGCATCTGCTCACATACCTACTCTTCAAACTTCAGTACAACCTAAGATCCTATCCGCTATAGAAGAGAAAAGGCTCACTAGAGAGAGAGAGAGAGAGAGAGAGAGAGAGAGAGAGAGAGAAAGCAATCGAGTACAAAAGAATTTTTCCTATTTCTGAATCCACTTGTATATCGAGACGAGTACCTTTCCGAATTTTCCTTAGAGGGAAAAGTAGAGGAGTATGCCCTTCCCGATAAGGAAAATTACATTTTTCGAAAAATCGTCTTCAATTTTCAAATTTTTTAATAGAAAATATTAAAAAAAATAAAAAAATAGAGGACTAAAAAGAGATAAGAACGGTTTCGATGAATATTAGAAGTCTGTTTGTTAAACGTTAAAAGTTTCAATTAAATAAGGCAATTGTAGATAAAAATCGAGCTCCGTGTATATACAAAGACACAAAATATAGAATATCTTGGGGTGTTTACATTGCAAGGAAGACCGAGAAAAAGAAATTTGTCGATAGGGCTAAGAAGGGGAAAAAAGTCTCATCGAAAATCTAATATGATGGTAATCAGAAGAAGGGCAGAGTCTTCTTCGGTTCTTCGCTTTAACCGACTTTATTCGTCGAAGATCCGTAGGTTGGCAAGCATTGAAAATTTATTAGAGTTCGGCCTCCCCATCATCCTTGTAGATTAGCCTTGGCTTTTCGATATTTTAATAATCCGTCTATTCGACTTTGCTTTTCAGTTCGTGATTCGCTGGAAATCATAATGCATTGTTCTACATTTTGATCATAGTCTGAATCAGCAATCTTAAAATCGTATATTTTAATTCGTAAATTCCTATCCATTGTCACATTGAAAAATTCAATTTTGTTTTTCACTAAACCCGTCGACCAGATACGTCATCGTTTTTTAAATTTCCACTGAAGAAGCTTTCGATGTCTCTCGATTATTCCGCTCGATTATTGTCTCGCCGACGGGCAAGATGGTAAGATTAAAAGAAGTTTCAAAAGCAGAAAGAAAGGTACCATCGTCGAGAATTTCTGTGGTTAATTTAGATTCTTAGCTTTTTCTTGTTGACGTAAATATCGTTGGTTGAAAGAAAGACGGAATCTGCATAATGCGGAGAATACAAGCTTTCTGCGATGTGCCAGCGGCTACATTCTCTCTTTCTTTCTCTCTCACCGTTTTTTGTCTATATTTTTTTATTTCTCTCTCTTAGACACTATCTTCTGCTAATGAAATCACGCGTCGCAACGCAAAACTGACGAAGATCTGCGCCGTGAACCCTCATCTTTTTATCGTTCTAATAATCACGAAAGGGAAGTGAAACAGAGAATGATAGTTAACAGAGAATGATATTAATAGCAAGTTCGATCTTACGAACGATAAGTGGAATAAAGATAAACATTTCATATCCCTTTATTTTCTTTCATTCGCTTTGTTAATTTATCATTACTTACAGTGTATATTCATTTCGAAAAGTTTAATAAATAATTTGTAATAAATGGAACTCTAATGATTTATTTTTGTTAAATTTATATCAAATGTTGAATTAGAATATTCAATTATTTCATGTATTTAATAGACATTATCAACAAAGAGAACGTGACATGGATTTACAATAATCATTATTTTGATAGGTCAATACCCTTTACCTGTATATAATAATCTATCGTGTTTCTATATCCAATGTACATATATATTTTCACTTGAGATATATACATTGGAAATATAATATATATAGCACATATATATATAGTATATATATATAGTATATATGTATATATATATATATATATATATATATATATATATATATATATATGATAATTTTTATAAAATTAATTTGAATTAAGGGCTTTGGAAATAGCAGACATAACGAGGACTTTACTCTTCATATTAGATGAGTCACCTATCATTGGAAGCATGAATATCCTGTTTTCATTTATTGATAAAAAAGAAACTTCTTTAGAAAAACTGATTCGAAGAGACTGATGTAGTGAGGGTTGAAATTTATTTTGAAGTCTTTTAAAGTTTATCGATACATATCTGCTTACGGTATTTTTTTTTTAAAGAGCATAGAATTTGTCAAACAAATTCAATAATTTTTGATTTTATACTGTAATAATATTCGTGATTATGTCAAGTAAAGAATTCAACAAGTTCATAGTACTTTATCTTATAAGTTATAAAATATATCGAAAAATAA
The DNA here is from genome assembly GCF_050613455.1 of Vespa mandarinia. Classification (NCBI taxonomy): domain Eukaryota; kingdom Metazoa; phylum Arthropoda; class Insecta; order Hymenoptera; family Vespidae; genus Vespa; species Vespa mandarinia. The sequence goes on along the minus strand of NC_140811.1, from coordinate 11,520,302 downwards.
AACAAGAAAGAGGAGGTAATAAATCTAATTGTTTGTATGGCATTATACAATTTATAATGATGATATTATAATATTTTTTTGTAGAAATCTATTAAAGTTACTATACACATCTAATACACATTGATATTTTTATTATATAAAATCGAGAACAATTGAATATCTTTAACAAACATTATTATAAATAGGTTCGTATTATTTAAACAATTCGGAAGATTTTTATTCATAATAATCATAGTAAGAGAAATTTATGATATTTTGAATTTGTCTTGATTTAATTTATAACTTTTGTGGAAGCAACAAAATTGGGTGCGTGGTCGACATGCACGTTAGAAGTGAAACTTATGGAATCGATGTAATGGTATAATCATTTTTTCATGAAAATATTTCAATTTAATGTAACAATATTTATTTACGTATACTATTTTTATATTCTTTTTATATTTTCATATAATATTTTTTATAATATTATTATTTAGACGTATCCATTTTCTTATAATCCAATAAAAAAACTATTGAATATAAATTGAAGATTTGAGATTGTTTATCCGCATGACACTACAGCGATTGTAGTTCCAGATTTTGTAGCAGACGCTGCTGAATTATCATTGTAAACAAAATTAAAGGTCTAAGCATATGTGCAATAGATATTAATGCGTTACCAAAGAAAGGATGTATTTTTTTTTAGATACACGTGTGAATAACACATACTGAGTTAGAATGAAAGAGTGTGTTTAAGAAATTGATGTGTAAAGAAGTGAGTCATCATTGAAAAACTATTGCGAGTTTATCAAGAACTTCAATACTTTCGTTTTTCTTTTCTATAATATAATCTAGTTTTCTTTCCTTTAATAAATAAGATCTGTTAATATTAAAACTTTTACTCGTCCACGCTTGAATCTTACATTATTCATATACAAGTTGAATTTCAAATGGATTGCTCTTCTTCGATTGCAGCAAAGTTATCAGTACGTACACAAGTTTGTTAAAATATATCGCACAGGTGACTATGTCCTCATTAATCAGGGTGCTTTTCTGAATATAACTAAGTTGAGCCGCTATTTCCTCTGAAATCTCATTGCTCTTATTCTTCAATTTATATAAGATTTAAAGTAAATGAACCCAACTGATTTCATTGGCTCTAAGTGTTAAGAACATCATATATGTCTTGTTATGTTGAGCAAGTCACGATTTTATTCACACAACATCCAGTACCAACTTGAATTAGGTATACATCTAAAGAAAGCAAGATTACTTTCTAAGCAATGGTTGATGTATTCGTCAGACTAAATTTGTCTACATTATATTAGAGTCACGTTATATTTATATACATAATTTTCATTGTTACAGAAAGCAAATAATATGGAATTACTCCATGACGACCGAATTGGATAAATGGTAACTATTATGAAAAGTGTAAAACGTAGTCCTTCTTCGAATACTTTGAATTGGACAAAGTAAACATTGGAGAAAAATAATTATTTTGCGCATTCATCGAATAGTACATTCCTCTTTCTTGTTGTTATTTGAAGATATTTTTCATTAGTTCATAACAGTGTTCCTTGTTGTCTAATAAGATTCTCTCCGACAGAAATATCTTTACTTACTTCATCTTTTCATACTTCAGTGTCAGTTATATTATAAAAAATTGATAGATTACAATATCATAAGAACTATAGAGAGATGTTGTAATCATATCTTATTATTACGTTTAATAACGTAACATAACATAAAATAATTTGAATGAGTATTTTTCTTTTGATGTGAATACTGATGCAATGATTATTATCAATGTTCCTTGATAATTGATGTAAAATATTATTTACCAAGACAGAAAAAATTTTGTCCATGACACGATCGTCAAATATGCATATATACGTGAAGAAATTAGTCTTTCCAATACTAAATTTAGTTCAGAAAGATGAAATGGTTTTTGTAAATATACAAAACCATTGGATGTTAAAAAAGTGAAGACATGTCCGTGACTTAAAGATTTAATCCAACATTTACACGTCATCATAGTATCCAAATAAACTCCCGGAAATAATGCACGCAGCAATTGTTGATGTTTTGGAGTAATTTTGTTGAGATTATTTTTAAACCACAATTGATCACAAATTCCGCATGGAAAACCAAATGGATTATCTGAAAATTTCTTTTGAAATTCCTAATGAGCGCTGCTCATTGGCCTTGAAATTTGTACAAGGTATGTTTGATTCAATTGAGGTTAATAAAATGCTAGTAGACGTGTTGGCTGCATTATTAATATTATCGATCATCGACGGTTGAACAGTTGCCACTGTAGATGCTAACGTAAATTCATTTTTCAATACTTTTTGGCGCACTCGAAATTTCCTTGACTTATTATAACATTTCTTGGAGCATTTTTGGGAGATTTTTGGATACGCTATCTTTCACAGAATGCTCTTACACGTTCTACATTTGCTTTTTTTTTCAGAATTGTTAATTCTGTCCATTAATGTTACTTAAAATTAATATAAAATCAAAAAAAAAATAATAATGTACAAATAACAATTGTGATGCAAATCGTAAATCTATAAATCGTAACTAAACAAGGTATACGGAAAAAAACATTTACATGTAATGTATGTAACTCATTCTGCCAACTATCTCCCTGCCACAGCAGAGACGAAGTGAGAAGAAAACGAAAATGTGAAACGTGCTTTCCTCGCTTTACTGAGTCACTAACAAAGAGGGGAGGATTAACCGGGACTAATCTTTGCTCTCTTCTCAAACTCCAACTCACAGATAAGCGCTGTATGAAATGAAATTGTGAAAGCAAGCATACTCATTATACTGAAGAGTAGGGGCTTTTCTCCGTATTTCACTTTTCGTTTCATTTCATATCTAATTTGCGCTATCGTACCTTAAGAAATTTCATTACAAAAATTAAGTTCTATTTATATTTAGGTATATAAAGAAATGTTGATAATTCCCATAAATCAGAAACTATGACCTTTCAAAGTAAAAGTTGTAATCCATATTTTTCCTTATATTCTATATTATATATAACTCCTAAAATTATATATAACTCCTAAATAACTCTTTCTGTGAACAAAATTTTTTTTTTAGAGAAAAATGTATGGTTATTATTATAATTAACTGAAATATTAATATTTTTAATGTCAGATGATTTGCCCGATATATACACGTAATTTTGTCAAAGATCAAAGATCGAATAATAGGAACGAGAATAAATAACATTCGCACCGAGTAAAGTGAAAGAGCCTTCGCATCTTGACTTCGTGTCGTCCGTGAAAAGAATGCGATAAGAACGTATTTCTTATAGATAGAGGTTCCGCTTTTTGAGACCGTACCAAGCTAGCAAAAGGAAAGCGACCATCTTGGGGGTTTGCGAGGCCAGTCACGTTTTGCGAGAGATAGAAATGGAAAGAAACACGAAGGATATCGTTCGTGACTGGCCGGAAGTTTTCCTAATGTTAATCAAAGGAGTCATTATACTTACGTAGATACACGGCTGGTTATAACGTTTCTACTTTGCAAGCTTTAAACATAACGCATAAGAGAAAAAGAGAAAGAGAAAGAAAAAAATGAGAATAAAAGAATGGCAAACAGGAGAAAGATAAAATAGACAATATTTCGTTTTTCAAAGAAAGTGTTTTTCCAGCTTCTTCTATGTGTATATTTTTCGATCATATCAGAGATCGTTTAATGAAATAGTTGCTTTTACAAGCGATCAGATTCTTTGAAACCGGTATGTCTTCAATTTATATAGCATTGCTTCGAGTAATAGTTATTTTGTTAAAGAAGAAAACATTCTCTTTCAGATTCGAAAGAAGAGTACACTTTTACGTGCATCTAACGTATATATTAGAAAAAGAGCATATAGTCCATTGTCATATTAAATGAAAATTATAGACGAAGAATTTGCAAAGTGTACAAAAATATAAAAGAGAAAGAGATTTTTCTTTTTCCTTATTTTCTTTCTTTTTTTCTCTCAAACATATTTTGGATTAAAAGAGATAAATATTCAAATGCTCTTACATATAAATAGTATATGTCTCTAAACATATTTTTATATCTATTAAAAACGATCAGCATACAGAACGAACAGCATACAGAAAGGAAGTGATATTGTTGCTTCAGTTTTGTTTTTCGTAGACGGAGTTTCTCTACGTGTTATCAGAAATAATGCGTTTGGCGATCAGAATTAATATCGTCATTTATTTAGACTAGGGGGAACAATTTAAGGGTAGATCCGTATTCGAGACCGCTCGGCCGGCACGTCGTTTCCGTAAGTTGGAAACTGCAACGGTAAGTGGAGCGACTCTATGAAGGGACTTTGCTACTCCGGTCACGCCAATGCCTGGAGTTTCTCATTACGATTCCGATGGCGTCAGCAATTGCAGTAAGTTGTATGGTTTCTCTCTCTCTCTCTCTCTCTTTCTCTTTTAGATATATCGCGATACTTTATTACTGTTTGGTTGGCACTTGCAGCACTCGCTCTAGTTTGGAAATTTTTTCATAATTTTATCGAAATATCCGCTTATTGGTAGGCTTCTTTCCAACAATATATAAAATGATTATTAAATATTAATATATTTTTAAAAAGTGATTATTGCAAAATCGTGTTTCATATGGTGAAAAAAAAAGGAAGAAAGAAAAAATAATGTTGGATTAGTTAAAGACATAAAAAAGAATAAAAGCAAGCAACTGCATATAAGAAGGACGCAAAAGATGTCTGGAGGGTTTTATCCAAGGCGAGCGTGAGTTCGCAATTAGCTCTCGGCTTTCGTTTTGATACGCACGAATGACGCACGACGACGACGACGACGACGACGACAACGACGACGACGACGACGGATGGAAGGAGAAAAAGAGGATGAAGAGAGGAGGAGGGATTGGGAGAATAGAGCGGGCAATGAAAATGGCCCCGGGATTTGTATTGTTCCTACGGCTGGTAATGATGCCCTCGAGCATGGAGACGTTTCGCCGAGTTTCCTGAGAACGAACGGGCTGCCTAGCGCGTAGTCTCCCAACGCGTTGCTGAACTACGCTCACTGAGCTCTCTGTGACCCGGAGAAAAAAGCGGCACGGTGAATCTTCTTTCTACTCTCTTTTCATTTTTTTTTTTTCTATTTTTTCTTTTTTCTTCATTCTTCTGCTTTCATCTTCTCTCTATCTCTTTCTCTTTCTCTCTCTTTCTCTTTCTCTCCTTTTCTCTCTCTCTCTCTCTTTTTCTTTCTCTATACTACGGTCTAACAATTGCGGCCGATTCATTCGTCGCCTAGAAAAGAAGATATCGCTTATTGCTGGAAAGCAGCGACGCGCAGAAAAGTGCCACAGCTTCCTCGTGCCGGTAACGAGGTATAATATCAACCCCTAACCCAGCCCCCATTTCCTTTTTATCTATCTTTCTTTCTTTTCTTTTCCTCTTTTTCTTTCTACTTCCTGAAAAATCCATGCTACGCTTGATCGCCCAACGAAACTTTACTCTCACTCTCCTTTTTCTCTTTTTCACTTTTGTTTTTCTTTTTTCTTTTTCTTTTCCTTTTATTTCTCCTTCTTCTTCTTCTTCTCCTTCTCCTTCTTTTTCTTCTTCTGTTTTGCATGGTATTCTAGTATCTATTACATCGTATCGTTCCTCGTCATTCATACGAGAAACACGTAACATCGTTATAAATCGATGAGAAGGAAAAAGAGTATGTTTTCTTATATTCTCCAGAGTTACTTTGAAATCGTTTTATCATAGCTCTCATTAAATCGTTATCGTAATAAGCAAAACGGTCAGAATCCATGAATGACAAAAAAATATACAAAACTGATTTTCACTCTCGCTACTCGTCACCGAAGTTCTTCTCTTACGATAAAAGTTCGAAATGTAGTAAGTTCTGTGCAAATTACTAGCCTTCACGGTTCGTATTCTTCCGTTGTATGTTAAACGCGAAAGCAAGTTAAACGTTAACTTTTGGAAAGTAAGTGCATCGTTAACGAAGTCAATTTTAAAGTTAGCGCTGGAAAAGTATACCCTTTCATCCTCTTGTCTATCTCTACCGACTCCTTCTTTCTCTCTCTCCCTCTCTTTCTCTCTCTCCCTCTTTCTCTCTCTCTCTCACTTTCTCTCTCTCTCTCTTTCTCTCTATCTGTCTTTCTCGAAGTCTGGTATCCTTCGTCAAGAGTACCAGTTTTAATAATTTGATGATGAGAGCATCTTTTCACTTTATTAATTAATTTGCGTGTTGTTGATCATGGTCGTTTGTATGTTCATCGAGCATTATATTATCATTAACGTATTTTGTCTCTTTGTCTTATTTATCGAACAGAGAATGAAAGAAAGATAGAGAGCGAAAGAGAAATAGAGAGAGAGAGAGAGAGAGAGAGTGAGAGAGAGAGAAAGAGAGAGTGTGCGAGTATGAGTGAGTAAGTGAAAAAGGAAGGGAGCAAAATAGTTATATCCTGCGAATTATCTTATATGTTGAATGAAGAGAGGAAGAGAGAAAGAGAGAGAGAGAGAGAGAGAAAGAGTGAGCAAGAAAGAAGTCTGCTCAATGTGTCACAGAACTCGATTGCTCTCGACCTCTTCGCTGATCGGAAGAACGATTTGCCGAGCGATAAATTATTTCGAGTGGACGATCCATCTCCCTTGTAGCAATCTACGAGAGTTCGTTGTCGAAATTGATGTCAAGGGCGACCTTAAGACGACGTTCTTGTCGACAGGATACTCCGAATAATTTTATCAAAACAAGCATGTAAACAATATCTTGTTATAAAATTTCATCCAGCGAAGGCAATCAATAAAATGTGCGTGTGTGTGTATATGTATATATGTATATATGTATATATGTATATATGTATGTAACTAATAAAAACATGTTGAGTCGTATTTACGTCATACGACTCAACATGTTTTTATTAGTTTAAAATTATTTTATTAGTTTAAAGTTAAAACAGTTTAAAATTATAGAAGTAAAATAAAAAATACTTCAAAAGTTTATTAATAATAATAATTTGTAATTGGTTACGTTAGATGATTGAACCTGCGTCGGTACATGATAATTAGTAGTTCCATTTTAATTAGGAAGGTTACAACGTAGCAATGTTACAGTGTAGTTAATTAACGTTATTTTCTCGATTTTCCTTTTTCCACTCGATGAGAAATATATTTAACTCATCGATCTTTTTCCACGTCATCGAATGTAGTCCCCATGGAGAGTGGATGTAATCATCGTACACGGTTATCCATCGTCTCTAAGTTTCACTATTATGTAGGAACGAATCGATCGAGCGTGCTTGGTAATACCAGCCTGCGATACATAATTGATTCGGTTGGCACGCAATTAATTAACGAGTCGGCGTTGTAACCCCCTATTATTTCTCGTTAATACGTTTCCCTTCTATTCAGTACGCAATGCGTATAAACATACACGTACGATTGATCGTTGAGATTCCATTTCTCGTGAGAGAACCAGTAAAGGAGATTCTTCGGGGAAAAGATGGGAAATCGGATCGATCTGCCGTCTGACAACGACATAACACGTGTTACGAGATCATAAGTATTATACGCCACCTTCTATCAAACATTTATCGTTATTTGGGATTTATCACGTACATAGGTGTATTTGTACGAGAAGCAAAATATCTCGATAGAATATCCGTAGGATTTTGTTTCCTCAATAATATGATGATGCTTGGCACGTATTACCGGTAACGGTATATACAATGAACATATTAAAGAGTATATACGTGACATTATCGATATACTCTCTGGTTAATACAATAAATGATCATTAATCGCTCGAATAAACAAAGCGACGATAATTTCAAAGGATCAAAGAATAATGTGATATATTAAAATATGTTTTGACGTTATTATTATTGTTGTTATTGTTATTGTTATTATTCTCGTTGTAATGCAGATATTAAATACGCTTTCGCTGCATGAAATACTTTTTAATATTTCGGCAGTATAAAACATTTGATTTTTTCACATCATAGCGGTATTATAGCGGTAAGCTTAATTTTGTCTAGAATGAAGTTCATTACGTGTAGAACAAGAGGAAGTGGAGGAAGTATAGAGGAAGATTTTCACGCATCCGACATATTTCGGAAACATTATTTCTACTCATTTCTCGACGCACTCATGACGAATTTGCCCAGCTGTTAATAAGAACGAGAGAGAGAGAGAGAGAGAGAGAGAGAGAGAGAGAGAGAGAGAGAAAGAGAGAGAAAGAGAGAAAGAGAGAGAAGAGAGAAGAATTACGTCGCAGCGAGTAGAATTACGTCGATAATTCAAAGCAAGTTGTCTATGATTTTTTATCTTTCTTTATTCTTGTTTATGATTCTTGTTTTGTGTTTCGTTCACTATTATTTCTTCTCTTTCGATTTGTTATGACATGTATTTTTTACTCTCACGATCACGATTGAATTTCGATTGTCAACAGTCGGGTGTCACTCTAAAAAGATTTATATATATATATATATATATATATATATATATATATATATATATATATTTTTCCTACAATTCACCGATACGGATTATCACTTCTTCTGATCCTTTATCATTTCGTCTTTCTCGATTTTTCGCATGACATGCATTTCCGATATTTCAAATCGCAAAGCATAGGACGCGGAAGGAAATTGTTAACTCTCAGGAAATATTTGTTCGTTTCCCAAAGTTTACTTTTAAGCGATTATCGATCCGAAACATGACTTACGTTAGGCGATACGTTTTATTTGTTTACATTGCAAATACATGTATTTATCCATCATGTATAAAGCGTATAATCACGCAAGAAATATTTTATCGAAGTTTCCAACGTAAATAAATGTAGTTCGCATCCACCGTGTTAAGGTCTGCTCTTGACGGTTCTAACTCGAAGAGAGAAGAAAAGAGAGAAGGTCTCGTTTGAATTAAATCTAGTAAGCTCCAAAACGAAAGTAAATTCGTCATTGCTAGTAACCGTAAGAGTAAAGTTTCACAGGAAGAATAAATTGTGTTTAACTTTTTCCTCGATGCTCGGAAATTGTCCATTGTAATTTTGTTTGAATTTATGCGGCAAAAGTTTACTCGCAAAATCAGTTTTATGTATACATCCACACATACACACAGACGCGCGCGAGCACAAACACATGCACACATGCATACATGCAGACGTAGGCACACACACACACACACACACACACACACACACACATACACAGTTGATGGGGATTAGGACGAATCTTGTCAACCTCTAAGGAATCTCAATACCAAGTATATCCAAGTATTCGAGAGAAGTAAACTCCGTTTTTCGCAAAGCTTTAAATTGTTAAGCCACGTTTGGAATATTTCAAGAGATTAGAAATGTCAAAGAAACAATTCGGAAAAAAACTACTTACTTTTATTAATAAATTAGAAAAGAAAGAAATAATATTTAATAAGAAACACGAAATGGTGTTTCTATAAAGTTTAATAAAAAATAGAAATTGATGAAGGAATCAGTACACACGATATTTCTAATTCAATATAGATCTTCGAATCCAATAATATGCCAAGAATCGATTCTATTAATTTCGCAAACTTCCTTATTGTTTCGTTGAAGCTTGTTTATTCTCTCATAACTATACGATCGTACTCTACGTCACGATCGACATCGTCATCGAGACGGAAACACGTTGCGTTCCTTACTGCGATAGGCGAAACTAGGAAACGAACGTTCTAGGTATATGTACACGGTCGAACAGATTCAGTGATATCGATTTTGGAACATGTTTGGTTAACGTGGTACATTTCTGAGTTTGTTTGATCAAAGACCATCATGTTAATGTGTAATACACCATCTTGTTCTCTCCTTTATACGATATTCTCTAAGTACGTGCTTCCCGAAATCTATGAATTTCACATATTTATAAGAGAAAGGAATACATTTTCACGATTTAGGAGTGTTATACTAAGAACACATATACCTCGAAATCTTCCTACGAATATTAAAATAAACGCGTATATTCATCTAGAGATTCCAAGAACACCTGAAGACAAAGGGAAATAACGTGCAAAGAGACGGAGGGTAATCGAGGACATCGGATTAGCCGTCATGCGCTGCCCATGGTATCCCCGTTTGCGACTTCAGCTGCATTCGTTCCTTTTGCGGCATTATACCACGTAACACAGTGGGATGTGCCATTATTCTATGCTTATCTCGACCAGTAAGCCGAGATTACGTTCGGTATATCCGTGTGACTCGCAATCATTTTAATTAATTCTTTCTTTGTACTCGTAATTTCTCTTTTCCTTTTTTTTTTCTTTCTCTCTCTTTCTCTTTTTCTCTCTTTGCTTTCCATGTCGAATTAAATTACACGTTGCAAAACTTTAACTAAATCTTTATATTTATCAATGCAACTATGTGTTCTTTTTTTCTTTTTTTTCATGTAATCGTGAAATTTACAAATCATTTACACAAGCAACAAGTTATAAAATTGTGTAACTTATTTTCTATTGTTATCTTATTTTTCTTACCGGTGACAATAATACTGGCGAATTTATTTATACGTGGATATAGGGACATATATTAATTGAATAAATCAAAGAAAGTTTTTCGTAAGACAAATATCACACAGGCGGGTAGATATAAATTTCCAAATTCAACTGAGAAAAATTTACGATCAATATCGAATACCGTTCGTATCAGAGCCAATTGGCAATTTGTCACTTTTCGTTTTTTTTTTTTTCTATTTTATTATTTTTTTCATGGTCGCTCTGTCGTCGCGTCACTTTCAAAATCGTCAAATTAATTTCATCGAGCTGAATCTCATGAAGTTCAGTGAAAATAAATTAAAAGAGAGAAGAAAAAAAGAAGAAAGTTAACAAAAAAAGATTCATCGAATATAATTGACTATACGTAACGCTACAACAATGTGAGAAAATCAGGAAAAAAAGCAGGCGGAAATCCTTGTTATTTTTATTTCTTTTATTTTTTTTTTTTAATTTTCTTTTTCCTTTCACCCGTGAACCCGAGGAAAGTTCACGCTCTATGAGAGATAAAAGAGAGAGAGAGAGAGAGAGATAGAGAGAGAAAGAGAGACAGAGAGTGAGAAAGAGAGAGAGAGAGAGAGAGAGAGAGAGAGAGGGTGAGAACCTGAGTCACGTTGATAGAGTGCGAACGCGTTCTTCCGTTGGTTTCTTCCTTCCTTTTTTCCTTTCTTACATCTCAGCATCGGTCGAGCGATGAGTTATTACTGTGGTTATTTTGTGAGGGACGAGAAGCGCCTCGAAGAAAAGCTTGTGGAGTTGCTAGATAAAGCACAGGGTAGAACTTAACGTCTAGGCCAATGTTAACAGGGTAGACTCTTGCTTGATTTACGCGAACTTTTTTTTCGCATTTTTTTTTTTTCACGACAATATGCTTAGGTGCATCTTATTTTTCTTCCGAAAGTCAACATTTGTGAGTTGAAAAGATAATTCGCAGATGTCAACTGAGAGGTATCATTTATTCTTGTCACATGATAAAGCATATAGAGGAGGATGGAGAAACAATGAAAAAATGGTTATAATATAATGTTATATAAATTATTATAATGCAATTATATAACGCAATAACATAAATTGCGTGTCCTATTTGATGTTTTATCAAAATTAGTATCATTTTAATTTTTCGTTGAAATAATTAAAGATTCATAAGCAAGTAACCAAGCTCGTATCTAGCACGAATATACAGAAAAAACTGTTTGCAAAGGTCAGCTCATATTTTAACACACTCGTTGTACCGACGAAATTGCAAAAGGTATGAAAAAAAAACTATCGTGTTCTTTCTGAGTGGATTGTCTCTCAACGTTGACGCAATGCGTTTTATATCCGTTTTCATAGCGTTTTTTCCCCTCATGTAGACCTTTCTTTGGTCCTATAGTTCCATTGGGAAAAGAATAGTGTAACCTTTCGTTGGCAAATCGCTTACGTCGATATATTTTTGGTATTACGAGAAAAGCTTTCTTTTTCCATCGACTGGATATCGATCATCCTAAAATTCGACACCTCGTATACCAAGTTAACGGAGCTTTTCGAGGGAGCCTCAAAAATAATTCTCGTCCTTCATTTTAATGAATAAATAATGATGCGCGTGAGACTGAGGAAGGAAAGCCGATCGATCACCATTAGCGATCGAATAGAGGTTAAACGAAAATTGATTCAAAATGAACGATGCCATTGCCGTGCGCTTTAAGCCTCCGTATAAAGATAAAAAGAATCTCTCTCTATCAGAAACTAATATGGCTATCATCGTAGAATTCATAGGTATAGTCTTTCTATTTGCTTTCACAATATCGATAGGGTTCAAAGAGCGGAGATTCGCGTATAAATGTACGAGCATGGACTTTCCTTTCTCTCTCTCTCTCTCTCTCTCTCTCTCTCTCTCTCTCTCTCTCTCTCTCTCTATCTATCTATCTATCTATCTATCTATCTATCTCTTTCTCTCGGGATTCTCCCACCAATTTTCAACCCACTATTCGCATTCGACCAGAATTTCCAATTTCCCGCGTATTATCTAGGATTAGCGGGCAGACACGGCATTTTTTGGGATTCTCCCGTAATTCCCAGTGGAAAGGTAGGGCCGTCGAAGGGGGCGAAGAGGATTAATTCAAGTGCCGTTACGGTATGACGTGTCCGTCACACTTGCGAGTCCGAATACGGCCACCTGTGCCGTATCCACGAATTCGGATAAATAGTCCGAAAGCTTTCATAGATAGTACACGCTTGTTACTACGCCCCGAAAGCTCCCGTTCGAATGGAAAAAATGGGCGAGCTTGCTAGACGGATCTTTTATCTCTCTCTCTCTCTCTCTCTCTCTCTTTCTCCCTTTCTTCCTTTCTCTCTCTCTCTCTCTCTCTTTCTCCCTTTCTCTCTCTCTCACACACACACACATACACACGCACACACACTTTATTTCTTTTTATGGATGAATGTTGAAGAGACGAGAAGGGTAAATATCTTGATCCCCGATGATTATAACCCATCGAGCTGTGAGCTTTCGCTTCTAATAGCTCCATCTTCCTTGCGTCATTTGATCGACCGGGCAACGATCTCATTATTTTACGAGGACATTACGCTTCCGTCCTTTTGTGATTTTCTTATAACTTTATCTCGAATAACGTGCATACTTTCTGATCGAAATCTTTAATTGAGTTTATGGATCAAAATCAATGAATATGTACTTCAATTTCGGTTGAACGAATTGATTTTAATACCGGATCAAATTATGTAATTTGTAATTGTTAATATTATAGGTATTGTAGATACGTATAAGTATATGAAATTCGTTGTCTCGATCTTTCAAGAATATTTCAATAGAATCTTTTTCCGTTATCCTTATGTAATTCATTGTAGGTATCTAGTAAGATTATCTTTTCTTATCACTAGTACGCGATTGAAATCTCTCTCTCTCTCTCCCCTTCTTTCTTTCTTTTTTTCTCTTTTTTCGTCTTGAAATATCTTTCTCTTTCTCTCCTTTTCTTCGTCTTTGATAGGAAATCTTTGAAATATGCGCATCAATGTAGAAAAAGCTTTTCCGTCTTCGACTGGATGATATTTGTCGCTTAGATTTACCTACGGTTTTCTCCGATTTCTCGCTCGGCAAATTCCTAGACGATGATAAGTCGAGCGAACCTCTCAAAGCCCTCTTTCATCAAGTATGCGTATCCTTCTCTTTCTCTCTCTCTCTCTCTTTCTCTCTCTCTCTTCTTCTTTCTCTCTCTTTACTTTATATCGGGACGTATTGAAGGAGCGAATGGTTGTGACAGATGTTTCAATATACTCTTTATTCCAACAACATCATAGACAGAAAAAATTAGCGATTAAATATCACGGAAACGTTTCCTGATATCGCAAACGCGTTTACGTCTTGTTATCGACATGTAAACATTGTATAGATTAAAATTTTTTCGAACGAATCATGCTTCACTCTATTTAATGATTTGTATTCGAAAAGCCCACACTTTCTATATTACCTCTTTCACTGGCTCTATTATTCGACTATTTTCGTAGGTTGCAATTTTGAAATGTTTAATGTTATCGAAAATTGTCAAATGTATTTAATGTTTTCTCATTAATTTCATTTTATGCAACAAACGAATACATTTTAAGTATATTACAGTGTTTTAACATAATGTATACATAGAAAATAGACTACCGTTATAACATATTATACTAATATATGTTATGTATTCATTTGAAAATACGTGTTTATAAAAGATGTGAGAATTCATGATAAAAAATGAAAAATAAATATTTAAAAAGCAACAAAGTAAAATATTTATTATATTATTTCGTTATAATAAAACAAAGAAGTAATAAAATTAAAAATATATTTATTGTTTTATTATGAAACAAAGAAATAGTAAAATTAAAAACAATTTGATAATATTAGGCGGACTGGAAAGTAATGTCGTTTCTGCGCATGTCAATATTTGCGCATGTCAAAATAAAAACTTGTTAAAAATTTATTTATTTGAATTTAATTTAATAAAGCTACATTACTTTCCGGTCCCCCTAATATTACATATTGTACATGAAATAAACGAATTAATTAGATTTTTATTAATATTTCTTTACATTCGTAGGTATCTACAGATATATTTCTATATTTTTTTTTCATTATTAGCAGTGTTAATTATAATTTGAAGAATTACTTGTTTCGTATATTATTTTCGTTGTCTAAAAGCATAACTTCTTGCATTTGGGTTGCAAATCTATCGTACATTTTTTACATGGGAATCTTATCTTATGGGCCGAAGTAAGCATTGATCGTAATAGTAACGCGATTAGTACTTAAAACTTGGAAAAACCTTACTACTTGATTTTAACGAAAAGAGAAACATGGAAAAACTACAAACTAGAAAGCCGGGCAGGAGATGCAGATTTAATTAGGAAGGGAAACGCAGCTCCGGAGTTTTCTTTCATTTAAGTTGAAACAACGGGAGGAATTTAATGACTCCTTCTTTTTCTTTCCTCTCTTTTCTTTTTTTTTGTTTTTCTTTTTATTTTCTTATTACCTACGCTCACGACCATGAGTCCGTTATAAATAATAAAAAAGAATGAAGACCGTGGTCCTACCGTAGCTCCTTGCCTTAGGATCGTTTTTCTAAAGGCGGTTAAAAAGTTCCATCGCGTTCACCCAGCGAAAAGAAGAAACCTTAAAGAAACATCTTTCCATTACGCTTTTCATCGTTTCATACCCCTCTACAACCTAAAGCACAAAGTTCATTTTGTTACCATCTATTTTGCTTCATTCATTGTTTATTCGATTGCATGCTTTTCGATTAATCATCTGTTTTATTCGGTCCTGATTGCATTCGAAATAGTTTTCCCAGAATGTACTCGAAACTCCTCTGTGATTCATCGAAATTTTCGTGTATTCAAAGAAGAATCGAAAGAGGTGTTCAGAGTGTGAACTGAGAGAGGCTCCCGTGCATCGTAATAAAATCAAGTAGCTACAATGGATCGATGATTGTATCGTCTACGACGTATCAAGAGCGTGTTCCGGTGTATAGAAAACACGGCACACGCTTCGAAGCACCAATTTCTGTTTTTCCGAGAATATAGAGGAACAGTGTAGAATGTAGTGCTTTTTTTCGATCTTTTTTTTACTATACTCTATTCATTTTTTATTTTATTTTATTTTTCAATTACTTATTGCAACGACACGTTGTCGTCGTTGTTTGTTTTGTATCTTTTTATTTATTTTCAGTTTGGATCAAAAATTTTTCTCAGAGAAAAAATTAATTATGTTAGGCGATAAAATCTTAGTAAACACACATTAATTATATTACAACGCGAGTTCGTTATTTTATCCTCGTTAGGCGCGACGAGATTTCTCGACATCTGAGTTTCTTCTTATCTTTTCATTTTTGCTCGTTGTCTCGCGTCGAAAAAGAGAAAAAACGAAAAAGAGAAAAAACGAAAAAGAGAAAAAACGAAAATGAGAAAAAAAAAGAAGTTAGTTTCCGGTCAGATATTCGACGGGTACGAAGTAGAGAAGTGAAAATCATGAAGTGAAACGTATCAGAATTTCTATCTAAAGTGAATATTATCAAAGTTGACGATGGGTTACATCGAGTTTCGTTAAGTAAATTAGGTGAACTTTCAATATTGCTTCATTGAATCATGGTCGATCTTTGGTTTGGAACGAACCACAAGGAGGAATTCCGCTCGTTTGAGGTTCTAAGTGGACTTATGAAGAAAATAATAACGATCCATAAACTCAGTATTGTTTTTTGATAATATATATTCGTTTAATTATGATCCAATGGACGTTATATGATCTCTTAGTAGATCGAGATCATCTTATAACACGAAAATAATTCACCGAATTTCTAATTATCTATTCTAATTATTTGTTCCCTTTTTTCTTTCTTTTTTTTTCGTGAAATGACATCTCCTTTTTTACAAGAAAAAAAAAAAAAAAAGAAAAATCCTTTGCATTTCAGACTTTTCCTATTTGCCTTTACGAGATTTTTCTTGTTAAAATTGCTGTTGAGGTGGAATAGTTTTATCCAAGTTCCCGAAACTTTAAAAAGTATCCACGGATTGAGGATGAATCAGACTTTCGTGGTACGTAGTTGTAATCTCTGTAAATATGAAAAGTCTTCTACGAGTGATACGATGTAAGTATAAACTAGCAACGTATATTACGATTTATGATCCATAGAAAACTTTCCTCTCCGATTTCCATGGAAATCGTGAATGAATTTCACCTCTGTCTTCCTGTCTCGCTGGAACGAAGAGATATCGTCCGGTTGGTGCTCCGGTATTGTGCGTTATTATTGTTTACATCGTGTGTATATGTCGAGTGCGTATACACATATATTTAAAAAAAAAAGGAAAGAGAATGATTGAAAGAGGAAGAGAGAGAGAGATAGATAGATAGATAGAGAGAGAGAGAGAGAAAGAGAGAGAGAGAGAGAGAGAGAAAGAGAGAGAGAGAGAGAGAGAGAAAGAGAGAGAGAGAGAGAGAAAGAGAGAGAGAGAGAGAGAGAGAAAGAGAGAGAGAGAGAGAGAAATTGGAGAAAGAAAAGGAAGATTCGTGGAAGTGAAAAAAATATGAATTGTGTATACGAAGTCAGGATTATGGTTTATACCGTATATCATACCTATCAATACGTTTTCGAAGCGTAGTACGCTTTCAATTCACGGAGTTTCCAAATCACAACGAAATGGATTTTACGAAGAGGAAAGAGTGTTCAAATGCGAAAATTGAGACTCGTGAGATTTTGCGATGTCTCTGAGAGACGAAACGAAATTTTGTTATTTTCAAGTTAAACGATTTTCATTCACTACAACGTATTACTATAATTCTCATTCGAGAAATAGAAGGAATTGAAGCAAATTCATTAGAGGGATTTACGGTTAGATAGTGAAACTTTCGGAAACGCTTTCAGCCATTAATTACGATTAGGAGTATGTAGTATTTAAAATTGTATACGCGCGATGTTATAAACTCGCAAAATAGTGAAATTAATGTAATTACGGAATTAAGTGAAAGATAAAAATCGATCGGAGATCATCGTAATTAAAAATCGACTGGATGTAGTCGGTATTTACATAAGTACGTTTAGATTACCATACTCATCGTTCGATATCGACTTTTTGAGGCAACAATGAAGAACAAAGTTTTTAGAGCATGTACCGTATGGCGCAGTTTAAAGGGAATGAGAGAGAGAGAGAGAGAGAGAGAAAGAGAGATTTTCGAGTATAATTAATACATAATTTATAAAAATATATGCGAATGATTTGCATGATTAGCAGAGATTACTAATTTACTAAAATTGAACATTTTTTAATATTTTATTTCCATGCATAAAATAATTAAAATTAATAAAAAAGAAAAACGAGGAAAAAAAAAGGAACGAATAGGGGGTAGCCATTATCGAGAAATCTCGATGTTTCCGTGCCGAAAAGGCTTCGTTGCGTTTGCACTGAATGGAAGTCCCTGAGTTGGGAACAAAGAAACGATAGAGGAAAATAACGAGAACGATTGATCGAGTCGTTAGGAAAAGTGTTACGGCGGAATAGCAGAGGCGGCGAATGAAGAAAGCTGGATGCATTAAGTTTTTTCATCGGTACTCCGGGAATAGCCTGCTACACGGTACATGGAGAGATACTCGCAGAAAGATTCTTTTCCTTCTTCCCGGCCAGTTCGTTACTCTCGCCTTCTCTCGTGCTCCATTCATCTCGCGTTCAACGAGTTTGGAGTATTCGTCGTCTTTTCAGCGAGTTTACTGCAAAGAAATTCTTCCTAACTTCTTCTTTCCTCCTTGACGAAATTCTTTTTCTGAATTTTCTTCAAGTCATTAATTTCGTGTTTTCTTTCTGTCCTTTTTTACTTCATTCGTCTTTTTTTTTTTTTTTTTTTATTCTTTTTATTATTTGTTTCCTTCTTTGTTAATTTTCTTTTTATTCGAGAGAAACGTAAATAAAAGAAGTCTTTGGAGAACGATAACTCGAGGAAAGGCTAAAGGAATTCTTGTTTTTTACTCTTGGAACTTATTGGACACGCTGTGCGTAGCCTCTCCTCTGTATTCATCCTCAATGAAGGGTCGTGAGTGTTGAGAAACTCGAAACGATACGCCGTTAATGGAAGGCGCGTTATCAGATGAGAGGGCGGTGTGTTAAGTACTTTTGTAGCCGCACCGCTCCGGAAACACCCCGTAAAAGTGAGAGAGACAAGAAATAATTAGTCCGGTCGGTCGGTCGGTCGCTCGTTTTGCGAAACGACTAAAAGCAAGCAAACGAATGAATGAGAAAGAGAAAAAGAGAGAGAGAGGGAGAGAAAGAAAGAGAGAATAAGAGAGAGAGAATAAGAGAGAGAGAATAAGAGAGAGAGAATAAGAGAGAGAGAATAAGAGAGAGAGAGAGAGAGAGAGAGAAAGAGGGAGAGAGAGAGAGATCCCTTCGCGTACGCAAACTCAACTTTTGCTCGGAAATTCAAGCCAAACAGGGTGTGTCTCGTCTCTCTACCTTTTTCTCTTTTTCTATCTACCTATCTCGTCTGGCTTCCTTTTTACGCAGTACCTGTTCATCATTTCTCTCTCTCTCTCTCTCTTTCCCTAGAGATATGTAGAGAAATAAAGAAAAATTAGGATTTTATTTTAATCTTGAAGTTACAAACTCAAAATAAAACAACTTCGATGATTATTACTTAATTCCAATGAAGTAACTTCGTATAATAATACGTAAGTTAGGACTATGTAGAATGTTCCAAGTTTTTCCAATAGTTAGAGAGAAAAAAGAAGTAGAAACATTCCAGTAGCGTGAAAATTTGTTCACGATTTTACTTTAATCTAAAGCTAGTGACGTTAAAACGAAACATCTTCAATAATTTAATAGCGATAAAGTAATTTCGTATTATAAATCCAAATTATGAGTACGTAAAGTGTTCCTCAATTTGTTATTTAGAGAAGAAAAGAGAAAATAGAAACATTCAAGCAGCGTAAAAATTTCTTCATGATATTATTTTAATCTTGAACTAACAAAATTTAACATAACGTAAAACATTTATGATGATTAATATTTAATTACTATGAAATAACTTTTCATTAAAGTAGATTAATGCTTAAATGATGAGTACATAGTATTCCAAAGTTTATTCAATGCTTAGAGAAATAATTTTTCCTAATTGTGCAACGTTGCAAGAGCGAGGAATGCAGTAACACATATTTGAAATACATGATTATGCAAGAGGATTAGAAAAGGACAACCACGTAGTCGAGGCTTTTTGTCCATAAAATCACATTAGAACGGAGTTTGGTTTATCGTAAGCTCGCGAGGAATTAACGGGTAGACCCTCTGCCATGTATTCCCCGCGTGTGAGAGCAACAACGAATGGCAACGGGAGCTGATCGAATGGAACGAAACGTCGTATATTTGCGGGCTCGCTGCTGACACACCGAAAACGAGACCTCCACGTTCTCCGTTTGCTTCCTGCAACTGCTACTGTGTAACCTCTATACACCTAGAGGCGTGTGGTTGAAGGCGATATTCTACGTTGGTAGTTCTGTTGTTTGATTTGAATTACTGTTTTCATCTCCGCGCATCTCCGATACCACCACCACCACCACCACTACCATTACTATCACCATCACTACCTCCTCCTTCTCCTCCTCTTCTATATTTGCAACATCCTCCGCAGCTGTATAGCCTGCAGGCTAAATCCCTCAAAGCTATCTAATGCTGGATTCCCTACTTCGTTATCCCTATTCGATCATCTTTCGAACTCAGGGCAATCTAGATTTTCGAGGTCGACGAATAATGTTACTCACTACCGTCATACATCGTCTTTTACTTTCCATATCATCTTATCTTTCATCTACTCGTCTTTTATTTTTGCCCTATAAACTCGATTTTTTTAAATATTTATATATGTGAATATCTTCTCTTATGCATGTATTGCTTTGATCCCTTATCAGAGTACACATTTCTAATATTATAAATTATTTCCTCGATCAAATCAACTTTTCCGATAGAAGAGATCGTTCATATCTATTCCAAGATATTTTTCTTTCGGAGTATTTGAAGAATAGTATAGTATATATACACAACGGATACTAATTTGCATGTATACCGCAAGGTAAGTAATAAAAAAGAAAGGTATCTTTTATCCGTTACGTGGAAAAAACAAATCGCAATGAAGTTTGAAAGGAATTCTTTGTTTCTCTATTCCTCCCTTTCTCTCTTTCTCTCTTTCTCTTTTCCTCTCTTTCTTGAAGCTAAAAGCGAGCACAGTCGTGAAATCTAAGATCTTTCGGTAACAACCTCGAGAGTTTCCAAGGGATTCTTCTTTGTCTCTCTCTCTCTCTCTATCTCTCTCTTTCTCTCTTTTTCTCTCAATACTTGATCTCTTTTTATTTTTCTTTCTCTCTCTTCTAGGAGTGTCATCTAATTTAATTCCAATAAACTACCGCAGTTTAATGGTATTGTCTTTGTTTCGATTCGAACTTTAGCCCAGGAGCAACTAGTTATATAAGTGGGATAGAAGTACGATTTTCTTCTTTCTTTCTTTTTCTTTTTATTTCATTACCTCCTTCATCAGCGAAACAACGATAAAAAAGGACTTTTCGTAGGTATATTAGAATGTCGAGCACACGAAGATTCATCAGAACGCGTTGATTTTACGAATTTTTTATTAAACTTCATCCCTTCATTTTATATGTTCCGACTTTTTTTTTATGATTATAACATAATAAGTGCGTTGACGTAACATTCAATCAGACTCGTTACTTGATTAAAAAAAAAAAAAGAGAAGAAAGAAAGCGTAGATGCAATGGAAAGGTTTCAAATAAGAGGGACAAAGAAAATAAGAAAAAGAAGGAAAGGGGTTAAGAGTAATATATTATATTTATACGTAGGTATAGTATATGTACATAAGAGTTACATATATAGATTGGAAGTGCAATAAAGTTCATCCACACGCATAGATATTTGTACTCCACTAAAGCATTTTACTCGCAACGAGTCTTGAGGTAAAAGAAACTCCGATACGAAAGGATACGTTTCGATGACGTAGTACAACAGTAGATAGATATACGATCAAACACAGCTAGTACTCCACAACGTCCTACTCGAACAAAGAGTGTACGGGCGCTAAACTCGTACCATTGTGCCAATGTTTGCTCGTAGAAACGTTCGATGGAGGCTAACACAGCTTGCCCAGAGCGAAGAGAAGCATGGATAGGTCGGATAGTCCGTTGTTTCCGGCAAGGACACCGACCAAAGAATCGGATTCTCGTTGGGATTCTTTGTGCGGTTTTAATGATTACACCGAGTATGTTTCCTACTTGTAATAATTACTTTATCTCTTTTCTCTTTGAGATAAGTCAACGTGGAGTAAAACGATCTTTTGTCAATTTACTTTACTTCTTCTTTTCCTCTTCATCGAGTACGTTTTATTTCTCCATTGTGAATTGAAAAGAAATACGAATACTCTTTGAATTGTAAAACTTGCAAGAATTCTCCATACACCCTTTTCTCAACCGTCATATAATCGAAAAAGCTCGCGACGAGGTCACGCCGTTGTGATTACGTCGTACAATAGGCTGAAAACCGTAAAAGGAAGTGGAACGTCGTTCGAGAGGATAACGCCGAAGATGTCACGATGAGGAAAGGAGAATTGCGGGGTGTTATGTGTGGGGTAGAATAGATGAGGAGAGAGGGATGATACAGGCACGTGCCTTTTAAAAGTTCACCAAGCAAGAACACGTTATTACGTGTCTTCTGCTTCAGCGAGCCACCGTTCGCATATGGCTTCCGCGTTCCAAAGCTTCTTCTCGTCTTCATCCTCTTCGACCTCCTTTTAACGCCCTATTCGTAAGAGATATAAAAGTGCTTGTATGAACGGGCACGATGCATTCGACTCGGCAGCGCCTCGGGGCGAGACCATGGAAATACGCGCTAGAGTTCTCGTAAAAGAGCCTGCGAGGAAAACTCCCTCTTTCCCCCGCTTCCTTTATCTCTCTCGCGCTCCTTTACTTTTCGGTATCTCTCTCTCTCTCTCTCTCTCTCTCTCTCTTTCTTTCTTTCTTTCGTATGAGTATAGGTACGCCATTCGACGTAACCGAAGATTTATGATTCGCTCGGTACTCCTTTGAGACGTACCGCGAGAAAGAAAATTACTGCAAAACGCACGAATTCAAGGGAACTCTTTGAAGAAAATTTCGATCGACTTTTTTCTTTCTCTCTTTTCTTTTATTTCTTTCTCTTTTTCTATCTCGTCGTATGTGAACGAAATGTCTTCGGTTAATATCAAGACGACGTCGAACTATCTTTCAAGACTCTCTTCATTTTTACCTGAAGATACCTTCGAGCTATCGTGTATGTCGCGTAGAAATTTTATATCACTGATAAATTTATCGAGAGAAAGAAAGTTCTTTCGAGCGAACGAATTTCAACGAGCAAATGCAACATTCCATTCTCAAAAACGTTGATTTATTTTTTGGATTATTAAACAGTTTTAATTTTTTTTTTTTTCTTTTTCTCCCTCTATGTTTCTGTTCTATTCCCATTCATTCATTTCTTTTTCTTCCTTCGCATTCTCGGATTCTATGATAACACGAATTTGTACACCGGTTAAAGCTCTTTGTATTACGTCGAAAAAGAGATTGGCTTTTTATGTCATACATTTTCTTTTTTGTGTGACATTCATGCATCGTATATTTGTTTTTGTTATGAGGCATAGAAGGATGAATGTATTCGGTTTATTAAATCGCTCAATTCATATCTCGTATTTTTATGCTTTTTATTTCTGTGAGAGACTTGTGAAAATTTCATAGAACACGCTGTATAGGCGTATGCATATACATATGCATATAAATGTCACATAATATGGTTGCACTCTCATATCATCTTCGTTTAGTTTTTCTCTTCCTCTTCTGTCCTCTTCTGTCTGGCCGAAGAGATATTCATAGAAGAGAGGGCCTTCGCCGAACTTACGAGCTATTCGTGATTTCCTGTAAAGGACCGTGGTGGATGAGAAGGAAAAGAGAAAAAGAAATGTAGAGGGGAAGTGAGAAGGAAGTGTATTTTTAACCGGACTCCTCGTAAAAAGAGAATCCATTTTCAGGCTCGAACCGGGAACGCGACTTATGAGCGTGACGCGGCCACGCGAGAGCATTCCAGTAATATATAGAAGGATTATCCGCGTTTGTGTACTTGAAACTTCTTCGTAAAGTTTAAAAAGATATGCTCCCACATCTAATTAACTTTCTACTCTCGAACAGGCGATATCAAAACTCTAGTTACTTCGTAAAGTAAACTTAAAAATGAACATTCTATGAATAATTTATCGAACTTTTGAGAGATCAAATAGAAAAGGTAGACGTTATATATATATTTTTTTTCACTCTTCGTACGTTCTACAAATAAGTGTTAGATGTCATAAGTTTCTAGGAATAAAGAATATTCGGTTGTTTGGTGAATAAAATCGAAATACGGTACACGTAGTTTAAGTTTTTTTTTCGTAACCGGTGCTTAGAAGATTGCAAGGAAACGATAATGTTCGTTAAGGGATATCTCATTAACTCGATTGGTTAATTGACTTTATCGGTACGAAGGAAGGCTCGATTAATTGACAAAGAAATTTCGTTTCCTTTGGCGGTCATTATCTCTTTATCTTTCTCTCACGCTCTCTTGGCTTCTTCTTTTTAGCAAGTAAACAAGAAATTTGCCTTTATATTTTTCATCACTTTTTTTATCTCTATCCTCTTTCCCCTCTAACACACACTCTTCTTAACTTCTTCATGTTTCTCTCTATTGGACGGATGATATAAAAGGTGCTTCGGTTTAATACTGGGTACTTATGAACACTTAAGAGAAGAAATAACTCGTACGTGGACGTGTGTAAGAGAGATAGAGCAATAGAGAGATAGAGAGAGAGAGAGAGAGAGAGAGAGAGAGAGAGAAAGAAAGAGAGAGAGGGAGTGAAAGAGACTATGTTCTTCAAGTAACTTGCATCAGATATATGTACTTACATAGTACACGCGAGGAAAACCAGCGAGAAGTTGAGAGCGGCGTTCCTCCGCCTTCGAGCGTAAAGATAGTAACCATGAATATCTCACGGCTCTTGAATAAAATATAACGCATCTTCTCGTATAACTCGAACTTCATTTAACAAATATTATTCCATGAGTAGGATGTAAAAGATCAAATAGGTCGAATTATATACATGTGAAATTGAGAGTACGATCTTTTTCTTGTATTTTATTCCTTTTAAAACAAGCATTGGTGATTTAGCGCTAAGGAGATATCACGAGACAGCAAATTCACGAGTCCGTTAAATTGGCCATTCCCCGTAGCGATAAACAAATTGAATATTTTGCTACCGCCGCAAGGAAAAGTAAAAAAAGCGGAAGAAGAAGAAGAAGAAGAAGAAGAAGAAGAAGAAGAAGAAGAAGAAGAAGAAGAAATAGAAGAAGAAGATAATGATAAAAATGAAGAAGAAGACGAAGAAGAGGAAATAGAAGATGATAAAATTTAAAAATCCAGCTGACGTCTGTAAGGCTTCGATCAAAAAAAATTGATAAGGAAATCGAGTCGTTCATTAAGCCGTTAAATTTGCGATATCGCAATATTTCGACGATGAACCGGGTAATTTCCAAAGCGGATAAGCTTTTTCCTTGTTATCAAGATCTTGAACGAAGCGAGGATAGCAGTGTGGATTGCGAGCAAGCAATCCCCTGAGAGACGTTGGAACCTCCGAGCGTTTAGTGAATTCATCCTTTGCTGCCGAATCAATTTCCGGCAAAGCTCCATTAACGATCGGATGTGTTGGCTGAGAGCTCAAAGTGGGTGGGTGCTTCGGAAGGAGCATAGGAGTGTAGAAACGTAGCCGCGTGGGTACTTTCCCCGGAGTCACTTCGACGACCCTTCGCGAATTTATTCGCACGAACGCCCGGCACGTCGCCGAGGAATTCCATTAATCGACGCGGAGGCACTTCGAAGAGGACTGAGGTAGCGCTTTATAAATGGCGGTAAACGTCGTTTAAGCTTGGATTTATACGAAGAAAGAGAGTGTGTGAGAGAGAGAGAGAGAAATATTTGGGAAACGGATAAATTCCGCAAGCGAGTTTCTCCTGTCGGTGACGACGCGATAATTATTATTCTTGCTTTTCGCGTTGCCAAGAAAAGATATTCGAAAATTAATCTCTATGCCGAAGGGAAATCTTTATTTTTCGACGTTCTTTTCATTTTTGATAGATCGTCATGATTTCACTTACTTTTTTATTTTTTTTTTTTTTATTTTTTTTTTCTAATAATAAAGGATATCAATTGAATTAGAAACGTCGATAAAGTATGACTACGATTAAAAATTTTAAATGTTATTACAATATTTCATTTAATGCTATTTTTTTAATTCCTTCTTTCAGTAATGTGATTTTCGAAAAGTCAAACATTTAACGGACAAGTTTCTCTTCTTTTATTAATTTTCAACGTTATAAAGCGATTAGAAAGTTCGTCGTAAAACCGTTGAATGACTTTTTGCAACGGAGAGTTTTCTCGGTAATTGGTGCATCGAATTTTGTCCATGCGTCAATGCTTTGCGAGATGCACACACAACAAAAACTTGTTGCGTCGACGATCACTATTGCCAATGGCTGCACGTCGAGAATTAAATCATCGATCGAACAAATCTATTCGTTTAACAAAAATTTTGACTCACTTGTTCCCGTATCACTCAAGAGATTAAACCCGCGGGCTTATTGGGAGAATACTTTTGCGTCTTTATCTTTTTCTCTCTGGCTTTTTGTCTCGTTCTATCGTAGAAACGAGAATGCAGATACGAATTCATTCGATGAGCGCATGTAAAGAGAATTTTCCGATCGATAAGTTTTATCACGAAATGCATTTGAATTTATTTGATGAATTCTCATTAGGCGACAGATATTCATTCAATATTTTTCCGTTTCTTCTCTCTTATTTGATAGAAAAATATCTATTGTATAGGAAGTTACAAACGATCTCCTTTGACTCTTCTAACAAATTAATATTCATTGAATTAATAATCGGTGTTCAATATAATCCTTATTATTATCCTGTCAAAAGTTCTTGTTCTCTTTTTTCGAATCGACGTTTCTTTGAGCAACCACCGCAAAGTTATATACACTGGTCGGAAAATGTAATTTAAATCGCGTTTTCTTTCTATAGATCCATCCAATATTAAAGAATCGTTCTAACTCCATGCGAAAACACAAAGTTTTCTAATATAATTTACAAAGATGTTTCTATTCCTTTTTGGTCCATCTATTGCGGTCTTTCTTCGTTAATTTTTCCAATACTTTGTATTAATCAATGATTTTCGAGAAAAGTATAGAAAAAGGCACAAATGAAAAGTTAATTAAAGTAATATGAATAAACTTTTAAAGAGGATGACGCATCTCGCCTTCATCGTCGACCAGATTTCTTTTTTAAGACATGAAAAAGAAAAGAATAAAAAGAGAGAAAGAAAAATTTCAAGATCGCAGTTTCTTTGGATAGTCTCTCAGAGTAACTCCATTCAGTCCTCCGAGTATGAAAGCCCACGGGAGAACAAGGCTGCCACGAGTGAGATAGAAGTTGATATTATGGGAGAGAAAGAAAGAAAGAGAGAAAGAGAGAGAGAGAGAGAGAGAGAGAGAAAGAGATGGATAGTCAGACAGAGAGAAAAAAAGAGAAAGAGGAAGGGGATAAGAGAGATGGAGTCAAAACGGATGTTCCGTAAGAAACACGAGAGATAGGTTGGGATGTAAATAGAAAAGGAAATTGCCGCGAGTAAAGTTGGGAGTCAATGATCACCAAAGAGAAGAAGAAAATCAAATAGAATACGTTAGAATCGTTTAAATCATAAGTGATTGGACACGCGGAAAAAAACGATTTTTATAAAATTAATTTTTAACGTGTATTAAATATGAAGTAAAAAGTAGAATTTCATAGAAACTATTAGACGTATGTTTTTTTTTTTCTTTATATCATCTTTTCGTTTTTCGTTTCTTTTATCAGAATGATTAAATCTTCGTAGATGTATGAAAGTTTAAGTTAGATTCCGCTAACTATGAAAATACATCGAGAGGGAATGTATTTTACGAGTTGAATTAATAACGAACTTCGTTCGTTCTATGAAGTTTTCAGGACGATCGGTGTGTAGAAATCCGAAATTATCTTCGAGAGAAGTTTTACAATAGTGTCGGCAGGTGCCTCAATTTTGTAGAAAGATCAGATCTAACGTGGAAAATTCTTTTCGAATAAACAAGAGAGGAACGTAAAAATAAGAATCGATAAAACATTTCTGTCATTTTTTTGCTTACGTAATTTTTTCCTATTTAATTGTTCTCTATATTCTTTCGAACGACCATTCGTATATTTACATTCTCGTCAAATAATTATTTTGAGTGCTTCAAATTGGGATCTGTGTAATTCACTATATTAATTTACATTTTATTCATATTTACACTGCTCGATTTTGTTCAATATCGATGTATTTAAATAATATTTAATTAAATATTTTCTAATTAGCTTATTAGGAGATTGAGTTATAAAATTATATAATAGATACATATGTCTTAACAAAATATTGGAATACCAATTAAGTATCAATTACAATCGATTGATGGATGATCGATTTAGAAGAGAATGAGAAGGACAACGGTCGAGCCTTCGTCACTGAAATTTCGGTTAACTACCTCGCTTCGTCGAAAATAACGCTGCTAGACAAAACGGTGTAATTAGAACGATAATTACTATCGCGGAAAGACCGAGAGAGAGAAGAGTAGTGAGGACAGGATAGTGTAGAAGGCGATAACGAGCGTGAGAGTAGAAACGTGATGTTGTCCATGATTGTGGCGCTTCGCTATAATCGCGATAATTACTCAGAAACGTCTCTTATTGCAGGGAAATCGATATGAAATAAAATTGATATATATGTTATCCGATAATATCAGTTTAATTTTTTTTCTAATTTGCAATTGTATTATTTCAAGAAATTTTGTGTTTATTTGCTGAGAAATTTTAATGTAATAAAATTAATTAAAATTTTGTTTCACATTAATTTCGATAGACCTCTTGAATTCTTTGAAATGTTAACTTACGTTTAACAATTTGTAGTTAAATCTATCTGAATAAAAGAAAGACATTCTAAACTACTATCTTATTTGAGACGAATTTATCGAATACTATGTACCTAGGAACTCTTCTAAGATCAGAATGTTTCGATTCTATTTTGGGTATTTCGTATTTGAATCTCTTAAGACTCCTCATTCGCTTGTTGTTTCAGTGAAATCGAAGATAGGATCGGTACGAGTTTCGACTAACAAAGTACTTACTTTCTTCTCTCTCTCTCTCTCTCTCTCTTTCTCTCTCTCTCTTTCTCTCTCTCTCTCTTTCTCTCTCTCTCTCTTTCTCTCTCTCTCTTTCTCTTTCTCTTTCTCTCTCTCTCTCTCTCTCTCTCTTTCTCTTTCTCTCTCTCTCTCTTTTTCTCACGTTGTATGCTTGAGAATTACCGGTCGTATGTCAGGCGCGCAACGGAATTTCATTTCACGCGTTTCGCGATCGTCGAGAACGTACGGGTGTAGGAAAACCGATTAACGATGATGCCCACGGAATCATTCAACGTTATTTATAGAAATATTTCTAATGAATGTGCGCACGTTCGTGCCCGCGAGTGAATTCATGTCAACCATGTTCGTCGACATTCTGCATTTTATGATTCATAATAATCGAGAACTGAATAAGTTGGGAAGCATAATACATTATATAGGATAGACGAATTACGTATCTGAAAATTTAATTAATCCGAAGCATTTATCTATTGGACATTGTGTTCGACTTTTTTTTTATATTTTCTACATTTATTTCAAATAATCGATTCGATTTTACGTGAAAATATAAAAACGAATTATATCGTTATTATTTCGATGTTATCAATTATTACGCACTGCTCAAATCTTTTTAGAATGATTTATTTTTTTTAAACAATTTTAGGAAAAAGAATATACTTACTATTAAGTAAATATAATATTAAAACGAAAATAATAAAAGAGATTACTTTGTTATCATATTTTTCATAAAATTTAATAAGAAATCAAATGTTTGGACATACGTTGCATTGAATAATAATCTTACATTAAATATTAATATGTTTACTATTAGCATAATTGTGTAAATATAAATATATTTAATGAGTAGTAGATGTGATATTTTTCTTTAGTTTTAAAACGAAAGAATAAAGAAAGAATGTCAACGAGTATGTAAAGAATGTGTGTACTGTAAGCAATTAGAAGAAACGATCATCCGAAAAGTCTAAGTGCTGACGATGCTTGTTCGGTTCCCGCAGAATAAAACACGTATGCGAGCTCACCCTTGTGTAAGCTCGTAAAACATACAAGCGTATCCGATTTGCTCCTTCTTTCTCTCTCTTTCTGACGAGTCGCGCGCGTAACTACGTGACTCGTGGGAGTATCTATCACATCGGCGGACAATGCGCTCGGAGCCATGGCCGAACGGTTACTTCGCGAGGACAAAGGTTCTGACAGAAGGAAAAAAATTCATCTCTCGAGGATAGACGAGCGGAGGTCAGCCAAAGCTTACGAGCTTCGTGAACACACCCTCTTTCCTCCCTTCGTCTCTCCCTTTCTCTATCCCTCTCTCTCTTTCTCTTCCTCTTTTTCTTTTTCTCTCTCGCGCGCGTGCATTTTTTTTTTTTCTTTTATCCCTTCTCTTTCTTCCTTTTTTCCCTTCTCGACTTGACCACTGGCAAACTTCCAATACCTCTCTAATCAATCGAGCTGTTCGATAGTCTGCAAAACACGTTGCCTTCTCGCGATACTCTTTGATCGACTTCTGTAACGATCTGCTGATCGTAAATATCATCGAAATCACGAACGACTTTGGAATCGAAATCGCTGATTTAAATTATTTAGTAAGATGACGTGAGAAATTCTTTAGTCAAAAGTAAGATGAAAAATTCTTTATGTTGGATTTTTCATGCATCGACGCGAAGAATTGTATTCGAAGAAGAATCGTTCTCTTAAAGACACCGATCCTGATCGAGATATCGGCTTTACTTGCATTGGAGAAAAGCTTTAGTAGGAAGAAAGGTAAAATGGAAAGAACGAAGGAATCCGTTGAGACCATCGAAAGGAAAGAGCGATCCATCAAAATCAAAAGAGCGTCGCGAGTAGCATCGCCTAACTCTCTTTTCCCTCTCCACGTTATTTCGTTATTCTTCGGGGCGTCAATCTTCTTCTTTGCTATGTTATGTTGGGAAGGAAAAAGATAGAAAAAATGGGAAAAAAGAAAAGAATAGAACGAAAGTAGAAGACACAAAGCCACTCTTATATATATATATATATATATATATATATATATATATATATTATAGTATAACACAAAATGAATATATACAACAAGGATTGAGATGACTATCGTATGTGTTTCAAGGAAAGAAAGAGGAAAAGGGAAAGGAGCTGTTTTTTCTCTCTTATAGAAGCATCGAAGGAAAGAGAGAGAGAGAGAGAGAGAGAGAGAGAAGGAGAGAGAGAGATGGAAAATGAAAGGGGAGAGTAATGGATGGTAGGCTCGTAGTGTCATGTGCAGCATGCCAAAACCACGCCATCACACTCACTCATGCTCGTGTTAATCAAACTACGTATGTAGATATGTACGGACTGGACTAGAGGAAAAGAGAAAGACAGAGGTAGGTAAATGAGTAGATAGACAAAGAAAGAGAGAGATAGAGACAGATAGATAAAGTCAGGGAGACAGACGGATAGCAGATAACCACAGAGAGAGAGAGAGAGAGAGAGAGAGAGAGAGAGAAGAATGAAGAAAATGTTTTTATAATCGTAGGGTCAAACCATATCGCAGGGTTATAGAGAAAAAGACGTGAAACGATTTAAGAGTTTCGAGGGTTATCACTGTTGTATTATCTAGGCAAATGTAATGAAATATGTCTGTAGTATCGATTTTGAGTTTTCTGTCATATGAAGCAACGATCTGTAATTCTTGGATCAAAGATAGTTCTCTGTCCCTTTTTCTCTTTTTTTTTCTTTCTCTCTACGATACAATCAAGAGAACGCGTTATGCGTTTCCGAGTGGACCGAATTATTTGCTCGATCGAAACGAGAAATCCAATCCCCAGAGAGGATTTCGCTACGTTTTTTTCGTTTCGGTCGATGATACATAAAAGTAATATTTTTACATATATGTTATACATATATGTTAATACATATAGTATATGTGTACATATATATGTATGCATAGGTAGGACGAATATGCTATATACATATGTAGAGAAGAGAACAGAAAACAAAAGGAAATTAATATCGCATTACTCAGCCGACGATGAATATCAGATATATTCATATTATTCGGGCGACGAGCGTTTATCGCTCGTTTTTGTTTGTACACGTGAAAGCGTATCGTCATATTTGTTATTTTCTTTTTTTATTATTTTATTTTTTATTATAAATAGCAAACCTCGTAAAATTAATTATTATACATCGACAAAGTAGGGTGTGCATGATTATATTATATATATATATTATAATTATTATTTTTTAGAGACGTAATACTTGTTGTATTGAACATTCTATGAATGTTCCTTTTTAAAAGCATGGTATCGTCGAAAGAGCGTTATGAAACACGAGTGGCTTATCGTAATTAATGACCCGTGTCGAGGGGAAGTCGATATTGGAGGACGAGTACTCGCTCGTATCGAGATGGTGTCGATCGGTGCTGATTGAGCGTCGACGTACCATTGTTATGTGCCTTGTAACCTCTCTCTCTCTCTCTCTCTCTCTCTCTCTCTCTCTCTCTCTCAGATCTTCAATGGCCTTTGTCAGGCATACAGTATATGTTATCATCATTATTATATTGATCAGTCAAAGCAAAGTTTCGTCTTGATCTATTTATTCGATTTACTTTTTATACTTATCGTGAAAACGTTAAGAGAGATCTTTTTTATTTCCATATTCTAGATTAACTTGGAAGAGTTCTTAAGTTTTACTATAAGCTATAGATTTCTGACTGGAAATCTTCCTAAAAGAAAAAGATTGAATCTCTAATATTTTGTACAAAGTAATAGAGTTACGTGCTTATTTATTTTAATTCTACGATGTAAGCTATTTTTTATTTTTAAAACTTGAATCTTAATGAAAGAGCAACTTTTGAAATTCGACACAAACGGAAACGACAGTAAGTATTATCGTCGATAGACGACTAATCGATAATTCAAATTTGTCTATGTTTCTTTGCGTTCACCAATTCCATTTCCAATAAGCATAACTTAGCGAACGTTCTAGTATCTGATTCTTTATACGGCCAGTAACTGACTCTCTGGTAATTGATCGAAGCGACGATCGAGACAGCTGCCGTGAATTAATTTGCCTTGCTCCTGTCAAAGACAGAAATCGTTGAAAGGTACTGTAAGCAGGAATAATATGTACGTATGTACGTTCGAAAAAAATTTATCGACGATTTGCCTCCAATATTCTTCTCATGAATTACCCTCGTTTCGTTTTACGTCGATCCTGTCGTTTTTCCCCCTTAGAAATGAGAAAAATTTTCGTTTCTTCGCAAAACGATCACGAGGCAAACTCTCTTAACTTTTTAACGAGACACGATATCCAGGATCGCTATCATTCGTGATCGCGTTAAAACGATGTAAAGAAGAAAAAAAAAGACATGTCAGCTGCATCAAGCTTCTTTTTTTGATCTTTTTGATACGTTCTATAAATACGAAATTTTAGAAGAGATTCGAATTCGAGGGAACATTTGCTACGCCGAGCAAATTTGGTTTGATGCTGGTCGATCGCTAATATTCGCGGTCGGCATGGAATGCACGGTAACCGATAAGGCCCCTTTGCAGGATGTAACCGGAATTTATGAATCAATGCAGTCGCATAGATTAACGATTCAGAATAACCGATACACGAATTTCAGTTAGTTCCTATATTAGAATCTTACTTTAGATAGCTTTGATACATTGATATTTAGAGGAAAAAGAGAGAGAGAGAGGGAGGGAAAGAGGGAGTGAATTCATAAAATATTATGATTTTCTAATAGATAAATTATAATTTTTGAAACTTTTTGAAATTAATTAACTTCCAAGTTATATTGTTCATGCAAACGTTAATAATAACATGTTTTTATCGGATTAGCAATAAATTCATTTTGTAGTCTTTTAATCTCTTTAGGGAATTGAGAAGCGCGTCGTGTATCTCATAGGAAGATAATCGATTCTGTTAGACGACAGAACAATCACATAAGATCTACGTCCGTCAACGAAACCGTCGTATCACAGACGATCGACCATTTCCAAAGCCGCGCAGCCGACACACAGAGCTTTACGCCAAATTGCGTTCGTGCAAAGGGCAATGCTTTAATCCCTTGCAGTTTGTGAACGATCAAACGCGTACAAAACCGATTAAAGAGAAAGAGGATGTATATATATATATATATATGTATATAAATATGTGTGTGTGTGTGTGTGTAGAGAGAGAGAGAGAGAGAGAGAGAGAGAGAGAGAAAGAGAGAGAGAGAGAGAGAGAGAGAGAAAGCAAGATGAAATAGAATGGAAGCAATGAGGAATTTGATAATACTTACCTACACGTTTTAGCAAGCTTTGTGATGAAAAAGAAAGTCCGTGAAGGGTGAGAGCTTGCGAAGAGATAAACGTGGGACGCAGAAGAAGAAGAAGAAGAAGAAGACGATGACGACGACGACGGTGACGACGACGACGACGATAGGCGCGTCTCCACCCTGACCTTAATCCTTTTCTCGTTTCACCCCACTCCCTTTCCTGAAGACCCGTATTGCAACACTGTTCGGAATCACTCTCACGCGCGCACACAGCATACACCTAAACGATAATATGTATCTAGTGGACGAGAAGGGATAAGATGTATCGTCATACGGATCGATATATCGCGAGGACTCATTACCGTTTTTTGATTTCAGCAACGATCGTTATATCTCTCTCTCTCTCTCTTTTTCTTTCTTTCTCTCTCTTTCTCTTTCTTTTTCTTTCGAATATAAGCGAGACCAGTCGAAAGGATATGTAAATGCAATGATACTTGCGATACCGTTGAGAGGATGTAGATCGAATTGTACTGAAGCTATCGATAGTAGTCGATTGGAAGGATTCGGGAAAGGTCAAAGGTCGCTCTAGTCTTTTCTTTTCTTTCTCTTACTCTTTTCAGTTCGTACCTTCGAAACTCTGAGATCGTATCTTTTGGAGAAATCGACTATCCCCGATCGCGTTTCCCTCTCGATTGGACCATAGAAGAGGAGTTCGTATCATTCTTAGATCTGATCTTCATCCTCTCGTTAAACGCCAAAAAGAGAGACATTATACGTCGATTTACTTTCTCTCGACGATCTATCTATCGCCGAATCGTTTGATCTCTCTCTTCTTCAAAGTTTACTCTGCTCCGTTGGAAACGCCGATAATATTGTCTCACGTTATCTTTCTCTCCCTCTCTCTCTCTTCATCTATCTATCTATCTATCTATCTATCTATCTATCTATCTATCTCTTTCTTACAACACAGCTACAATAGCAGACTTAATTCGTTTTCTCGAAAATATTTCTTTTTTTTTCTTATTCTCTTTTCCTCTACATTTTAAGTTTTGTCGTTCGTCCGTGAAAATTTGCGAATGAGAGAGCATACGTCTCGTTGAAAAAAGTCAGGAAAAAGAGATCTTCATTCTATTTTTGTTTATATTTCTTAAGAGAAAAAAACGACGTATACGAGGTCTTCGATATGCAACGATTCTCTCTTTCTCTTTCTCTTTCTCTCTCTCTCTCTCTCTCTTTCATCTCTCTTCCTATTTC
>NC_140811.1:10772500-10777500 GCF_050613455.1 Vespa mandarinia | reverse complement strand
GAGAGAGAGAGAGAGAGAGAGAGAGAGAGAGAGAGAGAGAGAGAGAGAGAGAGAGAGAGAGAGAGAGAGAGAGAGAGAGAGAGAGAGAGAGAGAGTCTTCGAGTGCAGATCTTGTGTGGGTCGAGAGAGGAGGAAGGAGTAAAGAGGGAGAAAAAGTAGCAATATACATGTGTGCATGTAGTGTCTACCTCCCACCAGACTACGAATCGCAAAGTCAAGAACTTGGCATAGCGACCGAAGTACCGGGGTGTAACCAATGCAATAATGTTACATGTGTAAGCGTTTCACCGGTTAACGGGTAAAATTTTTTGAAAATATATTTCCCTCTCGTCAAATCGTCGATTCTAACCAGTTCAACGGGCTTTCACAGGAATGATTAATGTTATATCGTGAAAATAGAAAAGACAATGGAATATAAATTTTTGATTTTATCATTGGAGAAAAATTAATCGGTTTTTTTTTTTTTGGTTTTTAAATAAAAATCGCATTTATACGATACACGTTTATATTCATGAAAAATATATTCGTGTAAGAACGTAATATGACGATGAACATCTACTTTAAACAATATTTTTTTCGATTTGCTATATAGCTATCGTGTCTAGATCACAATGTTACAGAGAACTACAAAACTTCGATCGAACATCTACGAATAATCGTAAAATATATTCGTCAATATTTAGTCCATTATAACGTATATCATATAGTTTCATCAGTATAATTAATACCAATCAACGGTGAAAAGCCCCCTCAAGCTATGTATCGCAACGTAATAAACGTCATAACGAGCTAATGTTACGTATAGGTTGCAACATACAATGCATTATATAAACACGATTTCAGATCGATATATTTTTGTACTATATTGTATCATTAACGATATAAAGAGAGAGAGAAAGAGAGAGAGAGAGAGAGAGAGAGAGAGAGGAAAAAAGAAAAAAGAAAGCTAATTGCTCCACCGTTTTTTGATCAAGCTGGTCTGTCGAGAAAACTGAAGTAACGCGTGAGAAATATTAGTAGGAGGGTTGGGAGGGTAAAAGAAAGCAAAGAAAAAGATAAGCAACAGACTGGGTGGCGCGAAGACATCAGACGAGTTTTTCGCACAACGAAACGTGGTTCTCGCTTCTTTCTTCGTGGGAAGAAGCCACGACCGAACGAACAACCAGCCAGCCAGCCAGCCAGCCAGTTACCCCCCTCCCTCTTTCTTTCTCTCTGACCGAGAGAACGTCGATGAAACAACGTGCGCCATTCGTTCTCGCTCGGAGAAATAACGGGAAGAAAAATCGCGTTCGAAAGAGTGCGACATATGCGGATATTCCGTTAAAGAGAGGTCTCCACATATTCATCGTTTTAAATTATTCGTCTCTTTCTATTTTCAAAAACGACTTTCAAATTTTTCTCGTTCCAAAATTTCTTGATTTCATTTTATGCATGTAGAAATGACAAAATTATGTTTCAAAAGTAAGCATCAATAAGTTAGCATTATCAATGTAAAGAGATCTATCTAATAAGAATTTCATTGTAATAATAGAAAGCTTTGATTTCCCGGAAGTCGTGTGAAATCGAAGAAGAACCGATTTGAAGAAGATCGCAGAAGATCATGGGAACAAGATGCATCGTAGCGGCATCTATTATTAGAATGAAGATTCCCGAGACGCGAGTAACTTGTGATGCTTCATAAATATAAATTCAACTGCATAATCGATGAAAGGGAATATGACATCGAGCACGCACGACGAGGTAATCCGAATGAACCGACCAATAGCCTGAATCACTCATCGTCTCTCGAAACGTGAAGCAGCCTTTACTAAAGCGAACAAAGAAATCGTACAGCAGTGAAGGTGTGGAGAGAGAGAGATAGATAGATAGATAGATAGATAGATAGATAGATAGAGAGAGAGAGAGAGAGAGAGAGAGAGAGAGAGAGAGAGAGAGAGAGAGAGAGAAAGAAAGAGAGAAAGAGAGAGAGAGTTGGATAAACCGATAAATCAAGAGAGAATCAAGGTTCTGAGCGTAAACTTTAAACGTGACCGACCGTCGCGGTTTCTGAAATGTCAAATTGACGTGGTTGACTCGAACGAAGAAATTTCTTGCCTCGAGAGAAAGGTCGATGGCCTCGATGGTGGTGGTCTCTCTTCTCTCTATATCCATCTTCAAATAACACAAGTTAATTCTTTAGAAAACTTCATGATTAGTTACCCTTGTCCTTCGTATTATTCTATCGAGATGCTTGAATTGATTGAACACGGAAAGAAGACTGTTGATGACCGAATTTGAAATCTCGATTACAATCTACTTGATTCGAAA
This sequence comes from Vespa mandarinia, assembly GCF_050613455.1. Classification (NCBI taxonomy): domain Eukaryota; kingdom Metazoa; phylum Arthropoda; class Insecta; order Hymenoptera; family Vespidae; genus Vespa; species Vespa mandarinia. The sequence goes on along the minus strand of NC_140811.1, from coordinate 10,775,193 downwards.
ATTTGTCTGGTATATTTTTAATTCCAAAAATGTAACGATGGTTATATAGTTCGTCTTTACCATAGAATAATCGATCATCAATCGACTTGAAGTTCTCGAACTTTGTAGGAAAAGAAGAGCTATTTTCGCGCCCCAATAAACTTGGCGCCTAGATGAAGGTTTATCCCGAAGGGTGAAACGACGAGCCCTTTAACGAGACGGAGGAGAGGAGAGGAGAGAGAGAGAGAAAGCGAGAGAGAAAGCGAGAGAGAAAGAGAAAGAGAGAGTGAGAAAGAGAGAGAAATAAAAGAGAGAGGAAGAGGAGGAGAGAAAGAGAATGACGTGGAACGGGATAAGGTCGTATCCTGGCCTCACGGCCCGTTAGTCCGACTAACGACATTCAAATTCCATTAGGGTACCACGATGTGCGCCTGACAACTTTCCGATTACAGATACTCCCTTTCTCTCTTCTGTCGTTCTCTCGTAAGAGAGAAATAAATTCGAGGGCGAGAAACAGAAGCGGTGAGAAAGAAAGATGCTCTCTTGTAGACGACTCTCTTGTCGGCACCCGAGATGAGATGTGTCAAGAACAAACAGCTCGACGAACTCTCTCTCTCTCTTTCTCTTCCTCTTCCTCTCTCTCTCTCTCTCTCTTTCTCTTCCTCTTCCTCTCTCTCTCTCTCTCTCTCTCTCTTTCTCTTCCTCTTCCTCTCTCTCTCTCTCTCTCTCTCTCTCTTCTCTCTTTCTCTCCTACTTTGGTTAAAATCTTTCACACAGATGAAATAAGAAAAAAAAATAAAAAGACTGTTTCAATTTCAATCAAAACTATTTTCCCCCATTGAGAGAGATCGTATTTCATATATTTTCTTTGATAACGAATAATTAAAATACCGAAAGCGATATAGTTTCAAAACTTCCGATTATCCCACGACAGGATATCGATCCTATACAATGCTCATAAAAATTTTGACCCCCCGAGTTACAGTCGACTTTGGATGGTAATATCTCACCCTTCCCCTCCTAGAAGTAGACGACTTCGAAACTTCGAAGATGTCGCTTCTTGTTACCCTTCCAAATAATGCAAATGTATCTTACATCCAGACACGATCAAGACTGGATGAGAGAAAACTCAAACAATTAATAAGTAACGAGATAAATGCGTCAATTTCAAAGACGACAAAGTTAGAATGTTTTGACGAAGTAAAAAATTATTTTGATAAGATAATACTGAATTATACGTATTCTTCAAAAGAAAAAATAAAGAGAAAATAATAAAAAAAAAAAAAAAGAATAAAAATTAAAATTAAAATAAAAAAAAAAGGATCATTCGCGATTAATTGAGAACTTATATCGAATTAGTGAAGTAGTGCCTTGTACACGCTATTGCGAAATAAAAATTGAAGTCCACATAACGGTCGAGCATTTAATAAGATAAAACGTTCGGATTTCTATTAATGAAAGAGGTAAGATGTAAGAGGTCGACTTCTCTTTCTCTTTCTCGCTCGCACGCATTTACGATACAACAACCAATATTACCGGTAAAACTGACTCTCTCGAAATCTTATCTTCAACTGGTACTTCAAGAAACTCGATTCGTACACACACACATACACGCGGCACGCTCATGCGCTCGCACGTACATCTTCGATCGACTAAGGGGAAAATGTATTTGCATATAAATATAAGTAAAAAGTGTATTTGCATTTAAATGTCCGATGCGAAGGGTCTCCGCGGTCCTCGACGAGCATCAACGACGTCCTCTCGAATCGGAAAGTTCGTCGAATAAAAGTAGTCGAAAGAGATCGCGAAATCGTGATGTAGGAAGGTAATAAAGGACCATTGGAGGGAGGAAATTAAGAGGGAGGAGGAAAGAAAAAAGTGGTACGAGGGCTTTGCGAAATTAGCTATAAAATGTCAAACCCCCCTTTGATTGGTTTCATTTATCCCCACTTTAAAAAAAAAAAAGGAAAGAAAAAGCCTTTAAAGATCAGAGCAGTACGAAAAAAAAGTGAAAATAAAATATCTCAATATTTCTGTAAGTGTATACGTGCGAGAAAGAGAGCATCATCAAAAGTCTTCACTTTCTAATTTGATTGAAGTACTTTAAGATACGAACTGTTTTTGTAAACGATCGTTAAAGGAAAGAGAAAAAATAGATGAGAGAAATGAAGGAGATCCGGAGAATATGATCTTTCACACATCATGTCGTGAGAAACACGATAAAGTTTCAATTAACCATTCCACCTTGAAAATGCAACTTCGAGAATGCCTATGGAGCGTATGAAACTGTATGTATATATATGCGAGTGTGCATCTATGTATATCTATGTGAGAAAATGGATGAGAGAGAGAGAGAGAGAGAGAGAGAGAGAGAGAGAGAGAGAGAGAGAAAGAGAGAGAGAGATACTATATCGCGTAAATCGCATCTCGCAGTACATGCGGAATAATTAGACCGCCGTTGGGATCAGTTCGGCTAGCATTTACGAGAGCGAGAATCTCCCTGGTTAAATGGAAATCTATGGCCAGTCAAGGATTTCCTGTAAATTAAACCACGACGTGTGTTTCTGGCGTGAAAGCTATTAACGGTACGAAAATCGTTCTTCGGTGTTACCCCATTGGAGTATTGTTTCTCTTCGTCTATTTTCCGAATAAAATATATAAAGCCTTCTTCTTACTTTTAATTATTCGTGTTAACGATACCGATCTGACGTACT